>NW_026922494.1:0-19794 GCF_032062105.1 Saccostrea cuccullata | reverse complement strand
TTTTATGTTCAGGCTAAGGTAATCGTTAGGATCACACTGCATTTTCAATTTGAAGTCCTGTAACATGGTTTTGAATAATCGTCGAAGGAAAGCCGTGGTTTCTTCTTCTTCTGGAAATTCATCGAAATGAACGACATATTTTTTTTCATGCGCTTTAAATTTTGGTGAGGTCCTTTCTTCACCTAGTCTCATGTGATAATACTCCGAAATGGGTTTAGGTGGTAAATCTATTTCTCTCTCGGTACTTTTTCGTTTCAATGTTCGTCGAGGCTGTACCTGTTTTTCTCTAGTAGAATCCATGTCTATCACCCTGATGGCTCTGAGGGTAAAATGAACCCAGAGTGAAAGAAAAACCACATTTATATACAGTGGATGACGTCATAATACACAGGTAAGCATTTTTGCACACGGCCCTAAACAAACTTGGCTCGCTGCCAAGTATTTACCTGTGTAGTCAGCATAAAAAAGGTAACGTAGGTAAAACGTATATTTGCACAAGGCCCTTAAGTTTTTGCACACGGCTCTCTTTACAGGTGATGCAACAGGTATATAAAGCCTAGGTATTTTTTGCACACGGCTCACACCAGGTATATAAAGCCGAGCTGGGAGTACCCTGCACTCATTGTACCCATCATGTATTTCACGTGGAGATTGATCTATTGGTTTGATGTAGAAAAATATGTTTGTCATTACTGTGATCAGAATACGATGAATTATAAAACATTGACAGTGTATAACTATCCGGGATGGCATCAGAGAAGGTACAGGATTTGTCAGCATTGTGAAATGCCATTTCCACACTGGTATGTGGATGATGAGCCTTCTTTAGAAGATTGCGGTTGTCGCTGGTGCCTGAAATACTTCATACACAAGAAAGGAATTGAGAACATACCGCCTCCCCGATGGATGAAAATGACTAGGAACAGACCGTTGAAAGAATGTATGATGTGCTACCAGGAAAAGACTCAAGGAAAATGGAAATGCGAACAATGTCGGCAATATCCGTGTTGTGAGGAATGTGTGAAGAAACTCTTTGAGACGTCCTACCAGAAATGTCCCTTATGCCGATACAGTGGAAATTAAAATCATTTTTTGTATTTTTTCATTGTGAATAAAAATTGAAAATCACAATCTGTCTTGTTTGTGTTTTGTTTTCAGTAAAAAAATCCAGGTGGTTCTTGTCTTTCAGTAAAACCAGTTCAAACCGGTTATAGGACTGTCTAGACTGTGAATGCGTGACGTCATAATCACATTCTTGCAATGTTTTTTTGCACACGGCGCATTTTTTACCTGTATAGTCAGCATAAAAACAAAAAAAAAAACGTAGTACCTACGTATAGTGTAAAACACACTCCGTATTTTTAAGGGGATAGGGTTAGGGGTAGGGGTAGGGGGTTAGGGTTAGGGGGTTAGGGCTAGGGGGTTAGGGTTAGGGTTAGGGGGTTAGGGTTAGGGTTAGGGTTAGGGCTAGTTAGGGTTAGGGCTAAGGGATTAGGGCTAAGGGGTTAGGGTTAGGGAGTTAGGGCTAAGGATTAGGGTTAGGGGTAGGGTTAGGGTTAGGGTTAGGGGGCTAGGGTTAGGGTTAGGGGTTAGGGTTAGGGGTTAGGGTTAGGGGGTTAGGGTTAGGGTTAGGGCTAGGGTTAGGGGGTTAGGGTCAGTTGACCCATTTATCCCCTCCACCAATCAAATCTGATCACGTGATTTCTCTCAGCCAATCAGAATCCTCCCCTATCTAGGCTGCTTATACTACTACTTTGTGATATCAGCATCACAAACAACTCCAAATGACTGCATAGTTTTCCAGTAACAGTCTCCCCTATATACGACAAGAACACTTGAGAGTTCATTTCCTAATCCCTCAACTTCTTGGTAGGGATTCGTATTCAAAAGGTTTGGAAGCCAAAGTTTGTTCTGAGGGAAGTATGTGAAAAAAGTGTAATTGTAATCTATAGGATTCCAAATTAGTCTGTCATCTTTCCACGTTATTATAAAACCGGCATTTACAGTGAATTTTCCGATATGTTCCTCAAATTCTTTGATGTAGAAGAGATGAAACTGTATTTCACTTATGTCTATGGGATCATCTCTGTACTTTCCTGGTTTTAAATCCTTATTATATCCTGTCATTAATGCCGTGTGTAATTTTTGTTCATCGTTTAGGGAATACGATTTTACATTTTCAATTTCTGAAAATCCATATAAAAAAATGAAAAATGGGAGATAATCCATCATGCACATGTTCTTAAGGCTCTTATGTCTTTAACATCCGGAGACGTCTACACTGAAGTCCTCTAATAAGATTTTGATATTGTAATGAATTCAAAGCATATCTGTTTAAATACAAATTATAGAAAACGAAAAATTCTATTGGATACTGGACCCCTTAAAAATTTATGCCATCGATCGATCTTGATCATGGTGAATTGTTTTGTATTGCAAGGCTTGGTTTGTCTGACAATAGATATTATCAGCCTAAAGTTTTTGGAAATCAATATTTTTAAAATTTTACTTGTATATTTTACATGTTTTTAACCCAGATAGTAAAGTAGCATAAGCTAATCAAGCTCAGGGGTCTATAGATAGCATTTATTTCAGTGAAAAATGTAATTTTATCTTTGTCTCTTAAATTTTAAGTTTTAACCGGAACTTCAAAAACCCTAGCAAAATGTATACAAAAGTAAACTACGTAAATTATTACTGCCTAAAGTGTTAACTATATAACCTGTAACAAATTGTCAAATGTATCGTTGACTATTAGTACATTATTTAAAGATTTTCCTAAATACTTACAAATATAAGCAAAGCAAAAACTTTGACCAACAAAAATGCTTAAAATTACAGATTAAGATTTTCTTTCAGAAAAGAAAAGTTTTTAAAATTTCAAACTAGAAATTGCACTTTCTAGCATATCTTTGCTACAAGAAAGTACCCCCAAAAAGACGTGAAGGCATCTAATCCCAATATTTGATCGAGGGAACATCACGGTAAATCCAAGAATCTCCAATCAACGCTATTCATGAAATAAACAAAACGTATTGTTTAGTTATCTTGACGGATTTATTTCAAAGATTACAGGTTTTCATGATTTACTAACCTTTTTCCTTATCTGAAATAATTTCCATTTTGTGAAACCTAACGTTATTCAAAGCAATATCGATTTACCTTTCTGTCTGGTCATGACATAACATGTAATCATGGGAAGATTTTTACATCATACATTATTGTAAATTTTCTCAAGTCATACAAAATAAATGCAACAAAGCATAAGCAAAAAAAGTTTGAAAGCGTTTACGAGACAGCTTACGAAAAATAAAAATATCCGGATTGTTAATACCGTCACCGATATAAGTTTTAGTTTCAAGCGTGTGTATAAATAGGATTGACATTGATCTTGTTGACAACAGGCTTGGTAACACGACGCTTCGAGATGACGGCCCTCAGTATGGGCGCCTTTGGCGCCTACAAGCACGCTTACAGTAAATATCTACAGGAAAGAGAGGCAGCGCTCGCGAGAAACCAGCCGACAGAAACTGTGTGGGTCACCAAACGGTACATCCCCACAGATCTCAGGTCCACAGCGCCCGTCCCACGACACAAGCTTCTGGCGCCAAAACAACTTCCGTCCGCGGAACACCACTGGATTCCCGTCACAGATCCGCCCCTGAGAACTTTTGATCGTGGTCCCGGGAACGCTATATTTAAGTCTCATCCCAGCACGCGGTGTGAGGAGTATTCAACACTTAGGCAGATGCTTCCTTCCAGGGGATACCTGGTGGCCTTTGAACCACAAAACTGGGGCACGGGAAGTGAAATGCCGATAGCGTATGCTGACCGACCCCCCAAAAGGTTTCCCATTATTAACAGCCCAATGGGGAGGTAAGTGTCCTTTTTACGTACTGGGTATAAAAAATATACAACCCTAGGCCTAGCTATACCCCTATAAACAAACACACACAAAATTAAAAAAAATGAAAGACACATTTAAAAAAATAGTGAACTGTGGTAATATATATATGCAGTTTGAATAACTAAATCATCTTGTTATAACTGTCAAACCAATGATGGCTGTGTTCACACGTACACCTTTTTTATAAACATAAACCCATACTTGTCAATGCTATCAGTCTTTTGTGTCTGAATTTGTTAACCTGTGATACAAAACCTCTTAACTGTTTGTTCATTCAGACAGACATGGTATAGATCTTTTTCTTTACAACAGATGAATTAAGTCATTTAATATGGAACGCCGTCACTGCCTTATAGCAGAACACAACGATTGCATTGCGTCATCCTTCCATTACATTATGTCAACACTTTATGACATTTACTCACACTTTTATTGCATTATGTCAACCTTACATTACATTATGTCAACTCTTTATGACATTTACTCACACTACTATTGTATTGTGTCAACCTTCCATTATATTATGTCAACTCTTTATGACATTAACCCACAATACTATTGCATTATGTCAACCTTCCATTATATTATGTCAACTTTTTATGACATTAACCCACAATACTATTGCATTATGTCAACCTTCCATTATATCATGTCAACTCTTTATGACATTAGTCCACACTGCTATTGCATTGTGTCAACCTTTCATTACATTATGTCAACTCCTTATGACAATTACACACACTACCATTGCGTTATGTCAACTTTCAATTACATTATGTTTAGTCTTTATGGCATTAACTCGTACTTTAATTACATTGTGCCAATCTTCCATTGCATTATATCAGCTCTTTATGCCATTAAGTCAAAACAATTTTACTTGGTGTAAAAATGTTTTTATATATTTTCAACTCATTATTACATTATGTGCACTCTCGACTATTTGGTCTAAGTATTTCATTACATGATGTGAATGTATCTTTAACTCAATATCAATTCGCTATAATACGTTGTCAGAATTTCATTACATTATCTGAAAAAATTGTCACATGTGGTCAATTCTTTTACTACATTATGCCTTCAATATGCTACATGACGACGTGAATCAATTTCATGATGTGAATTTGCCCTTACTTTTTGACAAATCGTTATTACGTTATGTCATTGTGTCTTTACATTGTGTCAAAAATGCTCAGCCTCTTGTCAGCATACATGTATCTTAGGCTATTTCATCTCATATCAGATGTGAAAAGCTCATGTCATACTGCGCGCACTCTTCTACATTATGTCGATTCACTATTACGTTATGCGAACACGGGTATCCTCGGCCTTTATATGAGCTTAACGTATTTTCCGCTTTCCGAAAGCACTAAAAATGGCGGGAGAGAAAACTGTCATAAATTAAATTCTCAGCGATTTGGGAATTGCATCTTTAAATGAAAACTTTAAGCGAAAAATGATTGACAATCTTGAAACATGCAAAGCCTTAACACTGCGACTGTGAATTAAAGTCACGCGCCGAAATTCAATGGCGTTTACTTTTATCTGATAATTAAATAAATCAAATATGAGTCGTGCAGCATTTTTCTTTTTCTGAATTGCTTTTATTTTAAAATAAAAATCTTAAACTTCTGATCTTACTCAGAACACTGTATTTTTTATCAGTCTTTAACTCTCCTTTTTTAAAGTGTAAACAGATATATCGTATAACACACGTGCACTGGCGGGTTGGGGAGGGGGCAGAAATCCCGCCCTACCATCTTTAGTCACCAAAATATACATAAAATTAATAAATTTATTAGTTTTACAATGTAGGACATTGCATTACTTTCACATTAAGTTTAGCTGAATTAAATTGAAACTTTTTTCTATAAAACTATAAAGCTTGCCGGGGAGTTTTTCCGCTTTCCCCCTTTGGTCACCAATATACCGTCCCCCTTCTTTTTTCAAGCTTCCCATATGTGCCACAAATATGTGCCCATGCATGCTTATTAAAGCATATTCAATTGATTTAGAAGAGGGACTGGTAGATTTTTGTAACAGAATTCTGGTCTTGGAATGGTTGAAAAAATTACTGTAACTAATTCCGTGACATAGCATTTATTTGAAAGAGGATGTCAGCCAGAAAGAAAAAAATTATTTACCCGAAAAAAAAACTCGACAAGCCCAAAAAATTGTCCAAGCCCGAAAATCCTATTTCGGAGAGGGGGTCCGACTTCGATCAGTCCTATATTTTTTCAGTTATACTATATTACCTATAGTGGACAATACTTCAACAACAAGTGGGGGTGGGGGCTGTACTTTCAATGAACATTACATTTTCTAAAATAAGGTAATGTCTGGGAAAAGAGGGGGCTGATATTATGTGTCTGTAATTCGTCCTACTCAATCGGGACCCCCCCCCCCCCCCCTTACGAGTCATTAAAACACGGTCGTCAACATTCATTATTATACATGTACTAGATATTCAGCTTTGGAAGAAAATTTTTGGTACTGGAGTTCGAACCTTGCCCCCCCCCCCCCCCGCCCCCCACGAAATAGGATTTTCGTGTTTGGGAAATAGATATTTCATTTTTTTTTTTTGCTTGTCAGGTTTTTTTGGAGGTACAAAAAAATTTTCTTACACTTAGCCCCCCCCCCCCCACTTTCAATTTGCTTCCGACGCCAATGATAAAGATATTTTTTAAATCACATAAGAAAGAGTTGACATAACGTAATTATATATCCACATCACGGAATGGAGTTTTGACATAATGTAATAAAGTGTTGATATAATATTAAGATATTTTCACATTATGTTATACACTTTTAACACCACGTAAAGCACTGACATAAAGGTAAGATGTGTTCACCTCACATCATGATGCTCTCGCCGTAAAATAAAGATAAATCCATATCACGTAATAATGCTTTGATATAATAGACATATACATTCTCAAAAAGGAATGGACTTTTGACTTCATGTAATGATAAGTTTAATTATAAAACACAATTTACTTGACGTAATGCAATTTTGACCTCACATATTAAAGAAATGAAATAATATAAAGAAACATTCATTTCACGTAATAAAGTTTTAACACAATGTGAACATATTTTCACTTCATATAATGAACTTCCGACTTCAAGTTATAAAGTGCTGACATAATGGAAGAATGTGTTTACTTCATGTAATGTAGCATTGACATGATGTAAAGATATTTTTACATCACCCCATAAGAAATTGACATAACGTAAAGATATGTTCACATCACGTAATGATAGATTGACATAATGAATGCATAGTTTTATGCTATAAGGCAGTGATGGCGTTCCATATTTAAGTTAAAAAGGGTGTTTATATATATTGACAATCAGTTTAAATACCTGACACACATATAGATTATTGATTGTACGAGACTTGCTTAAATATCTTTAGATCTGTCATCTGTGAATTTTTCAGTAGGTAGCACTTAAATGAAACTTTTATCAATAATTTCAAATATTTTCTGAATACTGAAGTTTAAATTGTGTCAAAGTCTGACAGGTAAAATATTTAAATCGTGAAAAAGCCTGGAAAATGTCAGATATTTCAGACCAAGTCTGATAGGGTGTGTTAGTGTATGACAATGAAGATTTATATTATGATAGAAACATGACATTTTATTGTTAGGATCTCATTTGTTGTAAAAAGAAAAAAATCAAAGAGGGTTAATTTTTTTTTTGGGGGGGGGGGCATAGAAAAAAATTTACAAATATACTTGTAATGAATAGAAATTAATTTTTAAACATTTTTAAAAACACTTTAAGCATGAACCAAAAATATGACACTCAATCATAATTTAAATTTTTGTTCTTGAATTATGATACATGTATGTGTTCATCCATCCCAGCCCTTTTTCTATCACAATAAAATCCCCTCCTTAATTCTCCCTAAAGTTTATGTAACAGTATACAGTTATATATACACTGAGTACATGTGAATTAACCTACAGTCATCATCATATAGTATCACAAGACATCTCAGCTGACATAAAACATCAGAACAAAAATTTGTAGCCTGTTAATGTTCAGAAAGTTTTTGAATCTGGTTTTCTGTCAGAAAAAAGTAAGCAAGATATGACAGAAGTTTTTATTAAAAAAACATAAAAAAAAATTGAGAAAATACTCCTCCTCTACTAAAAGTTTGTTTTGGGAAGTAGCGGTTGTTCTTTAATTTTTTTTATATAGGGTGAAAATATTTTTTAAACAGAGGGTGAAATATATTTCCTGGTAATTTTTTTTTAAATAAAAGCAAGAATCTTGTGCACAGAGATCATAGAGAAAGATGGTAGACAAGTGCTGTCAGTAACAGATCTGTTTAACACTTAAAGGTTGTCTCTCCTTGTTCATCTTGTTGAATATAGTCAGATGACCAGGCATAAAAATTAGATGGAAGATTATTTCACAGTCTATTATGTTTTAGTCAAAATTTTGGGCAAATTCATTTCACAGTCTTTTATGTTTTGGTCAAAATTTTGGGCAAATTCATTGAATTGAATAAATAATTTTATAATGTTTTTTAAGAAATAAAGAGTAGGTTTAAAAAGAAAACAACAACTAGAAAAAACAAAAATGAAACAATTAATAAATTAATGAATTAAATAAAAAGAAATGTAGAAATTAACTTGAAAAATCTTTTATATTCATCAGTTGGAAAGATTTTTATGATAGAAAGTGTGTGATACCTCATTCAAGCTACACTGATAGGTTAATACATCAATCTTATTGTTACTGTACATCTAAAGTAAAAAAAAAATAGAATTTGCAGTTAGCTGATAAAAGGTTATTAATTTTCAATGCTCTGTTTTAGGTATGTTGATGAAATGCACACCACCAACAAGCTATTCAAGTTACACTGATTACAAAAGAGTTATCTTTCCTGTTCCCCAGGAATTTTTATCAGTGAGTGAATACCAGTATTAATATCAGAAACAGTTTGTCATTCCCTTTTTCTTCTTGTTGTTTGTTTTTTATCCTGTGTATGCCATTCAAGCATAATATATGTGATATTGACATTTTTTTAATGAAACACTTAACAGGAATGTGGGAGACTTTAATTAATTAAAGTCATGATATATTTGATCAGTATTAATTAATTATTTAGAATCTGTACATTTGTTGATCACATTCATTAAGTGCACATATTTGTCTCATGGTGCTGTTTGTTGTCATTTTGTGTGTTTTTTTTAATTTTTAAAATATACATATTTATATCTTTTTAATCTTTGTAGATTAAATTCTATATTTGTTATTTGCTCAGATTTTGCAGTGGAATTTATTTAGATATAGGGATATATTTAGTAGACTTTGTAGTAGAGATAGGACAGAGACAACGAATTGGTCCATATGTTGAGGTGTTAGCCATCAGAAGTATTATAATTATATATACATATTGTTGTTTGAAGTGCAAATTGTTTTTCTGTTTAATTATACATGTAGCTCAATGTATCTGTTATTTTCCCTTGATTAAAACCAGAGAAAACTAAATTGTTTTTATAGTTTATATCAGATTTCATATTGAGGTCAAATTTATCAACCCCCCCCCCCCCCTAATATTCCTGAGTAAAGAGCACTTTGATACTGTATTAAAATTTGACTCTTATTTTATTTTTACAGAACCTTTATTACATATTTGCATTGTGCATCTCCTATTTTACTTTTTGATCCGACACATATTTTAGGTTTTCCACAGCAAAACATGGACA
The DNA here is from genome assembly GCF_032062105.1 of Saccostrea cuccullata. Classification (NCBI taxonomy): domain Eukaryota; kingdom Metazoa; phylum Mollusca; class Bivalvia; order Ostreida; family Ostreidae; genus Saccostrea; species Saccostrea cuccullata. Next base: position 10,164 of record NW_026922494.1, on the reverse strand, counting down.
CTGCCATTAAAATCATATGGTTGGGGGTATCATTTAGTGAGATCATTGCTCACAGTACCTCTAGCTTTATTTAAAGTGTACATATGTTTTTGATCTCGGACTTCATTTTCAGTGCAATGAAGGGATTATATTTAAATACTAGTACCCAGGCCTTAAAAGAATTAACAGTTGAGACTTGAGGTTGGACAATATGAAATACTTGAAGTATAATCTGACCAGTTATTATTTCTTTGAATAGCTAGAGTGGCTTAGTGACATAAAACTGGCAATAGTGACCACACACCTCCGTATATTGTTGTACTATTTTAGATATGAACAATTTTATCTACAGTACAAACAGATATAATACAAACATGTATTCACTGATTAATTGGTACAGTATTTAATTTTGAATGTTTGTAAAATTGATCATCTATTCTCAAAGATATGAGACCATTATAATGAAGATGAACATATCCAGTTGACAACATATCCACAAACTGTACAATACCCTCAGACAGCTGACACTTATATACATGCTATAGATTGTTAAAAAAAAATTAACAAGCTATGAACATATCACTAGGGTACAGCCATTTGATTCTGAAAGGGGAGGGGAACTGGCATTTTTTTCTGTACGTGTGTGTGTGTCAGATTATTCCAAAGGGGTAGTGCTTGCATGGCAATTTTTTGTGTATTTATTTATTTGCAAGATGATCAGAGACAGATATTTTTTTCTTCTTCACTTGAATAAAATTTGACAAGCATAAAGGAGGTATAATTAAATGTCCAAACTCCACAACTCTATATTTTGTGGAGGGCAGGGAAGGGGACTAGTAACAAAGTGAAACGAAGATTATGTGTTTTTAATACTTCATCCCCCTCCCAAATGAAAAGATAATCCCTTTAATTAGTTTAAACTCAGGGGCTTGTTCCCAGTGTGTTATTCTTTATTTTTAAAAATGATATATATTTATCGTAATACTAAAAGTGTGTATTTTTAAAAATCAGTTTTACCGTAGATCTATATGATTTTTTAAAAAATAAATAATTATTACACGCCTGGAGCAAGTCCCTTGGTTTTAAGATAGGTATATAATTTTATATATATACACCTTTAGTCCATTCTACATGTAGGTTTATGATGTAGACCTACCACCAGTAGTTGTTGATACATGAATATCAAGTGTTCATCATGATAAAATGTTATAAGTGAATTTATAAAAGGTAAAACATACCACAAGTAATATTATTTATGCAACAGAAATGATATTGGTATAAAGTATCTGCCATGGTTTGACATTAATGTAAAATACGAAAACATCTCATTGAGCTTGAGACATATCTCATTGGCGTACAATATTAGACATTAATAGATTTGAAGTATAATGATAATCAAGCAATAAGTACTGATATATGATAGATTTAAGTAGTCATTACATAAGTACGTCTGGTCGTGATCAAGCGTCCTGCTTTATTGGCGACTTCTCTGAAAAGAAAGTCTTGAGCAGAAGGACTTGCCCCACACCGGCCAGTAAAATGAAAAACGTTTGTCCCACGGACCACCATGAGACCCCTTTATTAATATTCTCTGCCACATGGCGCCCCATGGCTTCCTTCAAACGATACTCTCGTTGATAGTTGACTACAGACGACATCCGCTCGTGAATGACGTCACAAGAAGCTTCAGCGGAAGTTTTCACGGTAGGGATTTTGTCTCCCGCTTCTACCGCGAGATTAGAAATCTCCATGTTTCTCAACTCAAAGTACACAATTTTATGAGTAAAAGTTGAAAACTCGTTTCCAAAGCAGAATCTGAATTCCCCTCTGGAAGCATCAAAAACAAATTCCCCTTCGTGATTCTTCGATTCCCTGAACAAAACTAATCCATTAGGGGAGATAACTTTGGCATCTACGTCATTATTTCCTCCTCTTATAACTTTATATTGAAATTTGAACCGTTTTCCTACCGTTACTCCATCAAAATCTTCAGAGAAGCAGTAGTTTTCTTTGTCAGGCAATTCGAATATCAACGAGGCACTGCTGACATTCTCATCGGAAATTATTGCGAACGTTATAAACAAGAAAACCAGAGGAACACTCCCGAGGCGTGTATGATAAGTTCCCATGATGTATTAACTGGTTTTCAATCATTTTCTTTAATGTTCAATCAATGATTTGTGTGCAAGATCTGAGGACTAGATCACTAGATGTTGCCCGCCACGTTACACTGTATATTGAACGACCAGTGCAACAGCTGCTATGCTATTTGGACGTGTCGCTCAATAACGTGTTTTTATACCATAAGACTTAAATAAAGAAATAATAAAATGTTGATCAATTACATGTATTTCGTTTTTGTTTAAAAAAAAACTAACAAAAAAAAAAATTCCTAATACTCTGTTACTTCAAGGATTGTGTAATGTAGGGCTCTTTTTGAGCAGAGGAGTTGGCTATTTTTATCGTTAAAAATAATTTCAGAAACAATATACCATCTTCAACCAAAAATGTTTTTCAAAAAATCTTCCGTAACCAATGCTTCTGATCTACTTCCTCTTTGACCACTGAGGATCAGATAGAAACCCTACCCTATAAGAGGTGTTTTTTTCCCTAAAATACAAAAAATACTCCAGGACCTTTTCAACTGTGCCTCTCCCATAATTACATTTGCATTATTATCATTTAAAATTATTCCACTGAACTTGTACTTTTATTGGAATTATAATCAGAAGTCACGATTTATACACATGTATATTTACGCAACGAAAAAAGATACTTGGAATAATTACATGAATGGGGTTAAGAAAAGTAATAAAATAAAAGATAAAATAAAATCATTCATATAATGCAAACATGGACTCTAAAACATCAGAGATGTGGTCAACGGACATGGTGGAATGTGTATTCCCTGCCGACTTGTCACACCCGCTTTGTGCTCCTTATTAGAATTGTTAAAAACGTCGACAATTCAGTGTGTAATGAATGATGTGACAATAAGTTTGAAAAACGCCAGAAAGCATTGGACTCAATGATAAATATTTACATTTCCAATAAATTTTCTCTATGATTTTTTACAAAAAAATGCAGTTCATTTTCTCATGAACTACACTACGTATGTACCACGAATAAACATGAATATCTCCATTGTTACATCATAATACCGCTCTTGACGCCAAAAAATATAGTGCACAATGTTTTGCTTTAAAAATGACAGTTGAATGGCGTAAATGTATGGCAAGTCATCAGAAAAATAATGCAAATGAAGGATATGGAGATAACGAACAGTATTTAATCTCAAAGTCCACAAAACAATACAAAATAAGAGCAGAGCAAACACGGACCCCCGAAACATCAGAGGTGGGATCAGGTGCCATGGAGGAGTGAGGATCCCCTGCCGACCGGTCACACCCGCCGTGTGCTCCTTGTCACGATCAGGAAATAACGGAAAAAATCCGTCGTCAATTCAGTGTATAAATAATGGACTAACAATTGATATGAAAAAAGTCAGCCAGCATTTGACTCAGTGATAAATTGTATTTGCTGACAAGGTCATTGTATCGACCATAGAATTTACGAAATGATGACTTTAAACGAAACTGCTGATATTCTTTTTTCATCAACTTGCTCGTCAATAATTTACCTCGTTTTAGAAATTGAGATATATATATACTCCGTATGCAGGTGATGAAGGTATATTGCTGCATAAGTAAGGGAAGTTGACGATAGAAAAGTTAAAGTCATCACATTTATCATATAGTTTGAAATTGGTTGTTAGATCACCAGTAGTGTCTTTTTCAAGTAAAATATCCAAGTATGAAACAGAAGTGTCGGACTTTGTAGTATCTTTTATCTCAAGCTCACCAGGATATATCGCATCGACGTAGGAATGAAAATTACCATTATTAATTGACAATACGTCGTCGATATATCTAAATGTCGAGTTGAAGGATAGCAAGTATTTTCTTCTTTTCACGCGCTTCATGAAATATGCCGGTGTAAAGACGAATAATGACCCCCATCGAATAATGACCGGGGGTCATTTTTCGACAGCGAAAAATGACCCCCGGTCATTATTCGACGTAGAAAAATGACCATTTTGCCCGTAGAAAAAGTGTCACAACCCTAAAAATTTGCAGAACCCACGTGAAGAAAAATGACCCCCGTAGAAAAATGACCCCCTGTAGATTAAAGCTAAAATTCTTAGGGGGGGGGGGCAAAAAAAAATTAGATAAAGAAGCATATTGGCCAAAATGCTCACCTGAACTTATTGGGATTAAATTGATGATATGTTGATCTCATAACATTATACAACTATAGCTATATTTTAAGGTCAATGCAATGATTCAGAATCTAAAGGGGTAAAATATTTATCAGGCCTTAAGGGTTAGGTAAACATTGTTTTTTGATTGTGGAAATCATCAAACTGACAGAAAAAATCAGCAGTATTATATATTATTATATCCTCGGCTTGAAAAGCGGGAGGGTATATAGTGATCGGGATGTCCGTCCGTCTGTTACGCTTTTAGGTATTCATCTCTTATCCGCAAATCCTCATATAAAAAAGATTTGTTTGTGAAACAGCTATGTCCCTGTATGGCAACCATAGCGAAGATTAAACTTTTCTTAAATGCAATTTAAATATATTGTTACCCAAAGTAGGGTCTTCTCACAAGAAATACAACTGCAAAATAGGAAAGCCCTAGCACCACTTGTTCAAAAGAAATGGCTAAGGATATTAAGTTTTTGAAAGGTAGGTCAAACTCAAAGGTCAAAGTTGATGAATTTTTAAGAAAATGTTTAATGTAACATGGATTACATATGTGAAGTATGAATACCCTAGCCCTTACCGTTCAAAAGTTATGGCCAAGATTAAAAAAAATCATAAGTACGGAAATCTCCAAGGTCAAGGTCAAAAGGTCAAATTTGGTGGTATCCAAAGTAAGGTCTTGTCACAAAGAAAAACACATATTAAATATGAAAGTCATAGCTCCAATAAATGAAAAGTTATGGTCAAGGTTTAGGTTTTTGCTGACAAACAAACCGCCAGAGAGACAGACGGAGATACAGACGAACACGATAAAACTATATACCCCTGAATCTTCGATTACGGGAACATAAAAAGAAATGGTCTTCAATAAACTTTTCATATTATGATACATTATAAAGAAGATGTTACAACAATGAAAATATTTGTTCTGATTTTCATATTAAATTCTCTGAAAAATATACTCAGAACTGAGTAAAACAGAACAGGCTGTGAAACTTGGTATGGTATTTACATACTGCGACTTCACATTTTCAAATATTTTTAGGGGTACTTGTCATAAAGGGAATATGAAAAATCACAAAAATACTTCTTCAAACATCATCGTTTATAAACTTTATTAAGTAAATAATATTAAACAATATTTTATCAAGAATTATTTCTATTTTATTCAATGAACATAAAAGATAAGTCCACCATTAAAAAAAATAGTCAAATGAACTCTATTATTTTTAGTCAATTATGCACCCTTCATTTGTAAATATATTTTAAAATTCTTTGTCACAATGTTTTCAATCTTTAATATGATGAAGAACATAGCCAAATGATTATAAGTCCACCATTAAAAAAAATAGTCAAATGAACTCTATTATTTTTAGTCAATTATGCACCCTTCATTTGTAAATATATTTTAAAATTCTTTGTCACAATGTTTTCAATCTTTAATATGATGAAGAACATAGCCAAATGATTATAAAAAGTGATTAAAATATATACCTTTCCCCTCTAACTAATGAAAGCTAGACTATTTACCGATACTCATATTCTTGACCTTTTTGCACTTACATGTGATTTAATAATTAAATGACTGTTTGGGGTTACTTTCAGATTAAATATTTCTCAAAAATTGTACCTTTACTTTAAAAAGATCATATTTAATAGAAAAATTGTAATCAAACATCAAGAATATGAATAGAAAACAAATAATTGTTAAAAGGAATGCACATCATTTAATTATAGATATCACAAAAATGTACACACGATCAAATGATCTACAACACGTACATCTTTGACTTAGACACATTTCATCAAGATATTACACTATATAGCTGGCAACTAAAGATTTATTACGATTTATGCATTCCTTCAAAATGGTTACATACCATTCAAATTATTACGAAAGTTGTATATGTACATTGTAATTTCATTACACTAGATAGTCTTGGGTTTGTCAACTTCAGGTCTAGATCTAGTAAATAAAAGATGCCTACATATTTTCTCTTATTCCAGAAATATATTACTATTTAGCATTTTAAACCAAAAATATATTAATTGAATTAAGACTATGTTGGCATGATTGAATTCTGTGAATTTCAAAATGCAGTATTTTCTACCATTTCTAGTGAAGCTGTCAAGTACGGGAAAAAGTGGCATTGAATTAATTTTGACGTCTTAATGGATTAGCACAGGTTAAACAAATTTACCATTTGTGATGTCATACGAAGTAGGTTCTACGTTAATTAAAAGAAAGGTAATGAATACTGTGTGCTAAATCAAAAGTTTATGTCTACATGTTTAGTTTTTGCATTAGAATGACTACGTATTTTACACTAGTCCATAGCTTAACAGAGCATATTTTTAATTCTTATACTCACCCCACCCCCTTTCTTATTTAGGTGGAAGTCGATATTGAACGAAGGCAAAAAAAAAAAAAAACACTACCTTTATACTTCTATAAGAAGGAATTAAAAACAAGCTTAAAATAATCTACTATTCTACTAATTTTTAACTGTTACTTTGCCACAATACTTTCAAGTATACCTCCACCAACATTTAAAGTAAGCTTTAATCATGGCGAAGTAAATTATGATATGATAGTACTTGTGTGAAGGCTTAACTTCATTTCAATATTTTATCTAGAGCCTCTTTCAGAACTATTGAAAGGTATAGAGTTTTATTTATATTTTTGCTTTTCATTGATTATAATTTTTTTTGTTTTGATTTAACGTAATGTTCTTTTTTTTTTGGGGGGGGGGGGATTTCCTCCTCTTTCATTGTCAAATGGGATTTGCCAAATTTAAACAAGCTTAAAGTTAAAATGACAAAAAATTATTTAATTTATCTTATTATTTCATACGACTTTTTGTATTTTTCTGGTGACAGAAGTTTCGCTGTAAAAAAAGATATCAAAGCGTGTATATTTTGTATCACTTTAAAGGGTGTCATTTTTCAATGGGGGTCATTATTCTATAGGACTAACATATAAAATAATGACCCCCTAGGACTCTTTTTTCTACAAAAAATGATTTTTTTTTCTACGGGTAGGGGTCATTTTTTGTCGTTTAAAAATGGCCCCCGGTCATTATTCGATGGGGGTCATTATTCGTCTTTACGCCGGTGTGAAACGTCGTCGTTCATACCCTCATGAATCTTCAAAATTTAAATTCATTTCTTAATTGAAGATGTTTTTGTAACGGCCATAAACTTGTGAAATGCGACTTCAAATGAGACTGTTAATATTCTTGTTTTATTAACTTATTTCACAATAATTTGCCCTGTTTTAAAAAATTGTTCATACAAAGAACTTATTCTTGCATATCGTATTAACATTGAGACATATAACTCTTATGCAGGTGTTGAGATTATATTGTTTCATACGTATTGTTACGTAAGGGAGGTTGATAATGCAAATGACTAACAGCTGACCTTTCCCTTTCCTTCCTGGCTCTAGATTATTAGCCATTGGTTATTAGTTTATAATTTTATCGGAGACAGTAAACTCTTGATAAATTCCGATCTCTGGACATTACGTATATCCAATTAACACAAGCACTTTTGAAAATGAAACCAAATGATTTCATTTTCTTTTAAATAAACAGCCCTTGTCAATTTAAAGTTTCAGAATGAACCATTTGGTCATATTTCGACCAACTGTCACTTTTTATTCTTTAATTTTGCAATGGAGCACAATTGCTTTACACAATTGTTGCTAAGCCCGCTGAGAATCTTCATTTGCAACATTATCATCACAATGAGCATCTGATCTTATCTTATCTCTGATTACAAAAAATGTATATCCAGAGTGGCAGAACACTTCCAACTGTCAGTTTTTTTTTCAAACTCGCGAGTCTAATACACAGCCCTTAATTGACATGTCTTGTCCAATGAATCAGAAATGAAACAGAACTAAGTCATCCAGACATCGAAGAGCGATTGTTTGCTGGGAGAGGTTAATCTGATGAACAAAAACGTGTCTTCCTCAAAGTTGTTCAATTGAATAACCTCCCACCCGAGAGAGAGAGAGAGAGAGAGAGAGAGAGAGAGAGAGAGATAGCATCATATACCTTCATGAATATATGGATATGTACATCTCATTCTCATTTCCCCTTAAGTTGTGCTGTAGACCTATACAAAGAATTAATTGGAAGTAAGTTGACTTAGCGAATCGAGTTACCTTTTAATCATTAAGGAAGTTTAACTCACTTAGTGGTTCTGCATATGAGATGATCTCACCTCTGATGTTTTGGAGGTTTGTGTTTGCTTTGCTCCTATTTCATATTGTTAAATGGACTTTAGAGCTTAAATACTGTCCGGCATTTCCATATATTTCGAAATATTACTGTTAAATCCATTGCGGCGACGTGTGGTTACAGCATTACTACAGATAATCAGAAAACTTAATATCAAATATATGCTGCTACTATTAACTTTCATTTGGAAACGTATTTTATTTGACCACGCCCATTTTAGTTTCAGAAGTATTTTATTTATAATATACAAAGAAGTATACAATGAACATGGATTGAACAGCAGGCCAATGGCCTATATTAGTTCTCGCCCATTTTACAATTATAGTATAATCCTTCGCAGTCAATATTAAGCGTAAGGAGTAGGTGAGATATATATGTTCATCCCTCAGATACCATGTACGTAGTAACCTGTCCAAATTAAAACAGGGGAAATATTAACTTAAAAGGTTAGTGAGCTATGTACATGTATAATCATCTAAGGTTTTTGTCCATTTCATACTTTTATTTAAGATATTCATAGCATGTTCTATTTAATGGTAATCCTCAGAAATTAAAACGTAATATCTATACGAATTTCACTTGAACTAACAATGAATTGAAGCAAGTAGTGTAATTTTATGATCAAATTGGTCATAACATTCATTAATTTCCCTGAATTCCCCATGATGAAAAAGATGTCTTCTTTCTTTCCTACTAATTCTACAGTTAATCAATGAAAAATTGATTACGTCCACGTTATAGATAAACAGAGGGTAATCTTTATATCAATACAAGCTGACACAGTAAACTCAACTATTGTTTAATTGGTTAATTGTTGTGAATCCAGAAAGCATAGGGGGTAGTTAGAATCCAACTATAGCAATTAGGTCATCCCATAATCAGCAAGAAAAAAGAGAAAGCACACGATAGATGATTATATTTTGTATGTTGTTTAACGCCCATTTCCAAAATTTTTGTAATGTTCTTCTTGTGAAATGCCACACATTTTGATATATCATGAAAGATATGGAGAAAACAAACATAACTCAAAATCAAAAGTCCATAAAGCAATACAAAACAGAAGCAGAGCAAACACGGAACTCCAAAACACCATAAGTGGGATCAGGTGTCATGGAAGAGTGAGCATCCCCTCTAGGTTGTAGCATGGAAGGATTTTGTTCATTAAGCCAACTCCTGCTGTGGCATAGTATCTCGATATATAAAACCTTATCCGATCAAGAATCAAGCGTCTTTGCTATACCACTAGGTTAAATATAAGCGACCAATTCAAACTATATTGATATTGCTGTAGAAATAAAAATCTTTCAGTGGCGTGTTTGCATCTTTGTTGATATTTCATTTAAAAAATGATGAGGTTCTAAAACAATAGACTATTTTTTTTATCACATTTTTCACCTCTGATTAAGTGAAAACGGAGAAACTTCGCATTTTGCCTTTTGAATTTATAATACAGATTCTAACATTTAGTCATTTCTGACAGTTTTCAGATTTTTTTCTGTTCATATTTAGCCCCACGATTGGCGTAATTTTCCATACAATTCATAAAAGAAACAAAAGAAAAACAAAACAGAAACAGAACATTTAAAGTTTTCATTTTGACCTAAATTATCAACTCCAGTTACACTAGTTACGACATGTCCAGCAGGATTGTAAGGCGGAAATTATGTCTCA
>NW_026922493.1:0-20261 GCF_032062105.1 Saccostrea cuccullata | reverse complement strand
AGAAAAAGATATACAATGTAGTCATAAAATAGCTTATTGGAAAAAAAGGTTTTCCCTTTCCCCCCAAAATAGGTGTATTCAGTAACGTCAATTTTTTTCTGATTAAATGTAGAATATGGGGAAAGGGGGATAAGGGGGAACCCTTTTTCTGCCATTTTGGACTTTGTACATGTAACTCTTTGTATAAACTGCTTTAAAACATAAATAAGGGTACATCTATATATACCCTGAAAAATTTTCTTTTGTACATCACCTAATGTCACAAGAAAGATAATTTTATTTTATATATTTTTACTAGGGAGATTTTCAGCACCATAAACACTCATCAATATAAAAAGAATTTTTTAGATATCAAGTATCGTACTTTTATTTTCTGGTCAATGAATTTTATTTCATATTTTTCACTATTAATGTCGTTTTTTTTTCTTTGGGACATTTTGAATCATTATTTGAAAAAAAAAATATTCACATCAAGGACAAGTGCACTTAAGCAATACTTAATAGACCTTTTTAAAGTGTCATTTTACTTTAGGATATATTAGCAAATCGTTCTCAATTTGTAATATACAAAGCATTTAGTGGACGGATTTCAGGGGAAAACTTATCAAAAGACAAAATGCATAATTTTAACAGAAACTAAAATACACAAAAAAAATCTAAATCCAAATGTTCCTTTAAAATTCAAAACTTTTAAAAGTAATTTTAATAGCATTGAAAAAATTTTCCAAATTCAATTTCAATAAAAAAGCGAAAACTCAGTTTATTACAAAAATTTTTTTTTTACTTTTTATAGAGATGGGGGAATACTACTGGTCACATAAGTTTCAGCAATCATGCTTTGGATGTATTTTGAGGTCACAGGTGTGATACTGAATTACACCACGAGACATCAATTTCGAGGTATTTTGAAAGTGAGCACAATGGAGAAAAATTACAATATATTTTGTTTTCACTTCAAATTTATGTCTGAAATATAGATACAAAATGAAACATCAATAATTTTTTTTGGAGAAACTGTTAAAACCATTTCTGATTTTAAAAAAATGTTAAAAACCAAGTTTTACTTTTAAAATTTCTTCATGTAGTAAAACTGAAATGTTATCAGCAATAATTTTAGCAGACTTTGAAGACAAAATCAATACATTAATCAATAGTTTACTTAATCCTTAAAAAAAGGATTTTAAATTTCAATTTCAAATGATATTTTAAAGAGTTAATAATGACAGAGAATGCGTAATTCTTAACTATCATAGTTCCTATTTCCCGACGATATTGCTATGAATAAAATAGAACATCGGTTTCAGCCCTTTTTGTTTAATAATGCTTTCAAAGTAAGATGTACCAAAATTATAGTATTCTTTTATTTTGGTTTAATTAAATTGTACCTAGTTTAACCTCACATCACCTATAAAAAATTGCAGTCTTAATGATATATTGTTATATGAAGGATGTTGTCTTACTGTGTATTTTAGTTGATAAAAACGAAATCCTATGATCTGCAATGCGTTTAATTATTTTGTTTTCTAAATTGACATAATAACCAAGATATTGTTCAATATCAATAAAAAATTATTAATTTAAGAACGATGAAAAGTCATCATGTAGCCGTAAAAAACAATATATCAAAAAAGCTTATCATGACAAAAGGGTTACTTTCTCAATAACAGTGCATATGAGAATATAAAATAAAACAAAGATTTGTCTATCCCAGATTTTTTAAAGAATATTCCATCCTGTAGGGTACATGTAACCATAAACGTCCATTTTATATCTGACAAAAAGTGCTAAGTGGGGAATAGGGAGGAAGAGGATCCTATTTTTTGTCTTGTCATCAATGGAGAAAGGGGCATACTGGACTTTTCAGAAGCACTGACTTCTACGGTTGACGTTTATTTGGACATTTAAACTTGTATCATGTACGGAGGGACAAATTTGATAAACAAAAGAAAACTTTTCTTATGGTCATAGAAATTTTTTCAGAGTCATTTGAATGTAAAGGCCAGAGTTAAAAGTAAGTTGGCTGTCATTTTCTTCAATGACAACTTACATGTGCATTGAAATTATCCGTTATTTTCGTTAAATTTAATGTTGAGCTGAATATTCATATCGTAAAAGAGCTTCCGTACATGTTCCTAGTATAAAAGTAAGCCGTAAACTGTAAAAGTCAGCGCTCCTCGTAAAATCCACTATGCAGTCTATTAGACTATTGAAAAATGCTCGTATTTAGAGAAATAGACTTCGTAAGTTTTTAAAAAAGCCCTTTAACAGGTCGGAGAGAATACTCGAAATGGGTATTTTTCGTGAAATCGCGTAAATACCCGATATAAGGGTATCGTTGAATCCGCGAAATCGGGTATTCCGTGCAACTTTCTATAAAAAAAAAAAAAATAAAGCAACGGCGCCTTATGCTGGTACATGTAATGTTACTTTTCCATCAGTATCTTGTTGATTAATGTTTATTAAATCTAATTCATCGGTTGTCAAAAAGTTTAAAATCACACGACAAACACTGATGGGGGTAACAAAGAGGACACAATGGCTTTTTTTCTCAATTTAATTTCTAAAAACAAATAACTACACTTTTTCTGTCTTTATTTCCCATTAAAGTATTCCATATACTTAATTTTCTAATCTGTGCACTATTCACAAAATGTGAAACTTTAAAAAATTAAACGAAAACATGTGTTATTATTTTTACTAAAAAAGTATAGCGTCCCTTTCACGTGAAATATAAATTATTTCTAACAGTTAGAGAGTACAGTATAAGCCAGTCATAATTGTAAAATTTTTCTGCCATAATAGAAACCAGCATTATTATAAAGAAGAAAATAAAATAAGATTAAATAAATATCCAGGGGAAAAACAGGTTGAAAATAGCTAATTGAAGATGAGTATCTTTTTTATGTCAATTTAGAAAGACACCGTAAATTTTTTGGTTGCATTTTATTTGATATAAGATATGCTTTTGACCATTATCTTATGCATTTGTGTGAAAATTGAGAGCGAGAAGTCAAATGAACAGGTTTTCCCTTTTTTTGGGGGGTGGGGGGTGGGGGGATAAACCAAAGTGAAATGTGTACATCTTTTCATGAGCTTATAAACATTGAATTTCTCAATAAAGGTTTAAGTACAGTCATATAAATCATTGAAATATAATTACATAGTCAAGTTTTCACATTTCTTAAATTTTACGTTCATGAACATTTTTATGAACAAACGGAAATAATTGCCTTTGAAACCTTGTCTTACTTTTTGTGAATATAATTCCTGTCGGACATTAAAATTTCATAAAATTGTAGCCACTTCCTTTCTTTATTATACTATTTGATAGACGGGGAAAATTTTACCTCTTTACCTTCTATATTTTTTAATATTGCTATCTTATACCTCATTATAATATGCTAATACAACACACTATTGATTTTTAGACAATATGTCACAATTTTTATATCCCCCGCTTGAAAAGCGGGGGGGATATAGTAATCATTGTGTTCTTCCGATCGTCCGTCCGTCTGTTACGCTTTGGGGAAAAAATCTCTTATCCGCAACCCCTTTTATACCACTGAACGAAATTTGATGAAATTTCACAGAATCTTTATTACATATTGCCATTGTGCACCTCCTATTTTCTTTTGATCTGACACATATTTTGGATTTCCCACAACAAAACATGGACACTCCCATTGTATTCATATTGAAGGCGGGGATATCTTTTAGTGAGTTCATTGTCACAGTACCTCTAGTTTCTTTTAGTTATTTTATCTATGATACTTATTATACTCATGGCAATAACTTTTCCAAATTACTTCTAAATAAAAAAAAGGTTTTTAAAAAAATAAACATGAATTCTAGTTATTTGTAGTCTCATAATGTGTTAGAAAATAACAAATTGCTTTTTGTTTACCTATTTGATTTTCATTTGAAGAATAAATCTTCCTTACAATTAAAAAATATATAACCAATTTAACCGGCTGTGACATTAAAAGAGGTCATGTAGAACACAGTCGAGGTTGTTTTTTCAGAGGTGGTCAAGAAGCCTCCCCCCTTTGAAGTCGCCAAGAAATGGTAAAATATTGATGATCAACAAATATGTTCTCTCATAAGTGTATTCCTGACACTATGACTATCTCTGCTAAAAGTTAAGACATATTTTGCAAATATGTGTGAATGACAAAAAAAGATTTTCAAAAAAAGAAAGGGGTTTTTTTTTAGCTGAAATTCTAGACAATTTTATTTTACATTATTGATAGATTCATAAATAAATTTGATTTTATGCACAAGATGAATGTGAAAGTAATTAATGACGCATAATTAGATACGATTGACAATCCTTTGTTTATACATGGCATCATATCTTGTGTGTGAAATGTGTTTCCGTATAATTTGATTTATTTACAAATTGTTCATGTTTGTCGTGTTGATGTGGAATTATTATAAATTCCTCAATTCTGATACTTTACAATTCTGTTGTGTTGGAAATAAACATTAGGAAGTGCATATACTTTAACATTATGAAAAATATGAAGCAAATCAAACGCCTTTTTGTGTGCAGATCATAAAATGTACAGAGCTCCTCGGGTATTTGTTGTCCTGAGCGCATTAATCTTGACGTCCAAATTCTTACTTGGCTAGTGATACCTTTAGAAAACATGTATATCTAGATAAAAGTTAACTCGGCAACATGCGCCATCCCATTGTTTATGTTTGATGAGGTGATTACATCTCCTATATCCGATTTTGCGGATTCAACGATACCCTAATCTCGAGTGTTATTCGCGATTTCACGGATAATACCCGATTTCGAGTATTCTCTCCGACCTGTTAAAAACATGGATAAGCCGGTTTATGTACATATATACCCGATGAACTTTACTATTGTAAATTACCTGTCCAAATAAACCCAAAAAAGAGAACTCTGATTGTATTTATGTTTGACTATGGAGATTTTCAGCACAGCAAACACTCATCAAATTTAAGGAAGAATTTTTAAAGATATCAAGTATCGTAAATTTATTTTCTGTTCATTTAATTTTACGGTTATTTTTTTTATTCATTTAATGCTGTTTCTTTTTTTTTTGCAACATTTTGAATCATTATCCAAAAAATCATTTACATAAATTTTTAGATGGAGCACTTTTTTACGAGATTAAGTTCTTTAATTTTCACAAACATGGCTTCTTGTCGTATGAATTTTGAAAAAAAAATTATATATATATATTTTAACTTAATGCCGTCCATTTTTTTCTAGGCAACTTCAGAGAATCAGAGCTTAAAAATAAATCATCTTCAAAAATTTGTTAAATGTTTTTCTTTTGTTCAGAAAAATTCTTCTAATTAAATTACATGTCTTCTTGTTGTAAAAAATGTACTATGTAAGGCTTGCTTTTATTCCCCAACGATCACAACTAAAATTTCAATATAGGTTAAAATCTAACAAATCGGAATCCCTAAGTCAAATAAAATATTCTTCATATATTGAAACTAAGAAGTTTGTATTGGATATTGGGCATATCATTCGGCTTGACATACAATAAGGATAATAACTCGGCACATTTGTACATTTAGACAAAAAAAAATGGAAATTTAAAGCAAAATTACAATTCACTAGAAAGGGGTCCTCTGTTAATGAAAAGGAGACAGTAATAAAAATAAAATAACCCTCAAAGAAATATTAGACTGCAAGAAATTATATAGGGTCAACTAAGTTTAACTTTTCAGTTAGGAAATATTAAAGGAACTATTTAAAAATCAAAATTGCAACCAAATTTTTCTTAAATATACAGGTTTCGGCGCAGGGCATGCAGACCAGTCAATTACCTTAAAACGACTAAACAAATGTAGGAGTTAAACAAAGTACCAGTGAAAAAATCTCTTTAAAACAGTACGTGAACGTAGTTCTGTTTATAAATCCTTGTGAATTTACGAAAAAAATTGTATATTTATTTATCATGTACCATAAAACATACTCGATTTTCAAAGAAATTGCTTGAAAAGCTTTTTTATATACACTTAATGCATAATTTCTTAGGTGAGGAGAAAAATCCAATGTGTTATGTCCACTGGTAGTTATATTGGCCATTAACACTGGGGAAATTCTGAAATCTAAGAGCTGTTATAGTGCCTGTACATGTAATACATAACGAATATTGTGTTTTAAATCTCTGATGAAAAGGAGAAACCCCCTCATGTTTTATACATAATAGTTTAATGATTAATATTTCAAAAATGATAATTATACAGTTTGAAAACATTATAAAGGTCTTGTTCTTTTAATCCATACTAATTTTCAAATCTAGGTATTAATTTACTTGTCCAGAAAAAAAGGTAGAGCTATTAAAAAAACATAAGGATGTGTCTTATAGCAACTTAGTCATCTAATCTGTAAGTTTCAGAATAGAATTCTTGGACTTCATTTAATGATTCCCTCATCTTTTGGATGTGGTTTATTAGCAGCCCGGAGGACCGGGCTGTTTTATACATATAAGTTTAAGTGTTGGAGTATGGGGATTTGGGTGGGAGTAGTCATTTAGAATTAAAGGTTTTCTAAACATTGAAAAGATTGTTAATCAGAATGTTCTTTCCGTTTATAAATTACGAGATACATGATATATATATATTTCCATAATGTGAATCTGTAAAAATATATATGTTTTTTATATTCAATATATAAAGTTGCTTATCATTTACTATCGAAAATGATAGGTCCCTTTTTTTTTGAAATTAATTTTACTTCTCGGATAAAAACGTACTCTGCACAGTTCGTGTTTCATGTTCTATAATTGAAAATTAATACATTTTCAAAAATGGTGATGCGTGTGTCTAACTTCAATTTATATTTTATGCAGCCAACATTTACGAGGAATTGATCAAGTTAAAAGTGGTATCGTTTTTGATTGATTTTTATCCGACTACAAGTTTTCAAAATATTCGCGACCATCGTCTCCATCAATAAACGCAAACCTTTTCACCCATATCAAAGCGGTTTGATGATCAAGACTCATTTTCAATTTTACTTTTATATTTCCCGGGCCACAATTGATGGTTCATCAATGTCTTCTTGTGTCTTTTCCGAGCCCAACTTTGAACCATTAGCGATATCTTGACTTGAGGGCATTTCCCAAATGTCGAAACCTACACCAACAAGAGCAAGAGCAGCTGTTTTACCAATAAGTTTTCCGGCAGTCATCCCGATTCAATTTGCTCTAAATCTCTATGGCCCTTCTTCTACTCCTAACCCACTCTTCATACTGGTTGACAAATTCTTCAAGATACCTTTCATAATTGTTTATGGCATCAATTTCCTGATCTGACATAATTCGTCTGGAAATTAAAAAATATAATGATTATCTTAAATATTAAAAAAAGTACTAATAGTTTTATTTCGAATTGACCCTTATGATATTCATCTAAGGCAACAATTGTTTCTCCTCCTTTCCAATAAACATTTTTATTGTTTAGCTAAGGCTCTTTATTCCATTTTCCCTTTTTTTTTTTAGATTGCCTCGAACCGTCCTGGGTGCTGCTCCTGCTCTGTTAGGAGACAGATTAATCAGATTTAAAGTTCAACTCCCGGTTTTGATGGAAGTTAGATACTTGTAACAGTGAATTATGACGTCATCTACATTATTTTTCTTAGCTTTATGCACTTATATTAGCTTAAAATTAATGTAAAATATGTTTTATATATACGTATGAGCAGATTATGTAAATGATATTTCTTTTTTCAAATAAGCCAAGTAGGATATAAATTTTCAATATGAAGAAGTGGAAGCATTTTATTTCTGCCTCAAATGAATCGAACGTTCTCTCAATTAAGGATCGTAAATTTTTTAACATTTTCAGCTTCTTTTGTGTTACTGCTCAGCCAATTTCAACCAATTTTAGCACAAAGTATATATTGGAAAAGGGGGAACAAAAATTCAATTTTCTGGTTCTGCCCCCCTGTACCCAAGGATGGGCCCAAAAACCAAAAAAATTATTGTTACCTTTTAAAATAATTTCTTTACCCCTTGACATCAAGCGTCAAACTGTTGGCATTTGTAAAAAGCACTGAGTCTTCTACCAAAATTGAGAAATTCAGGGTTCAGGGTCAGAGGTTCTAGTGCTAGGATGGGGCTATATAGATTATATAATAAAATATTATTTCTTTAAAAACCATCTCCTCGTTTCTGGGCAAAAAAAAGCTAACCAAGTACATAGTTATGTTAAATAATGCAACCTCTTCCAAAATGTGAATTTCATGGCCCCAGGGTAGGGGGGTTTGGTGTTAGGGCAAGGCTCTATTGATTTTATATTGAAAATGATTAATTTTTTAAAAATATTCTTCTCTGCTCCTGGGTATTAAATAAACTAACCAAGTACAAAGTTATAAGCAAGAAAGTCTCTTACACAATTGTGAATTCCCTCCCCCCACCCCTGGGTCGGGGGGTTTTAGTGTTAGGGCGGAAACCTATCAAAATAGTCAAAAAAATTTTTTTTTTAAAAATCTTCTTCTCTGTTTTTTTTAAAAATTAATAACACTGCTTCTTGCAAAATTGTAAATGTTATGGCTCCTGGGTCAGGGGTTATAGTATTTGTAAAGTGAAAATGCACCAATTCTTTAAAACTCTGTTATTCTGCTCCTGGGTATTAAATCAATAAATTATATACATAGTGAAAATTCAGGGCCTCTTGAACTTTCATTCTGGTATTAAGGGGGGTCTAATGAATACATAGTGAAAATGCATGAATTTTTAAAAAACTTTTCCTTTGCTCTTGGGTGAAGTTTTAAAAAATTCAAGAAGATTTAAATATGTGGCTCCAGCCCCAGGGTCAATGTTTCCTGTGGGACAGGTTGGACAACTTGTGGTTATGAAGTGGAATTGCAGTTTTTCTTTGTTACTCATCTACCTCTGGGTCTTAAGTAAGTAAAGTAAGCATGATAAGTGTAAAATAATGGTAAACAATGGTGCTTTTTTTTTTAAAATTTTGAATTTGATGGCCTTTGGTTTAGGAAAGTTATATGATACTAAGGTGACCTATAAGGCATGTGGGCCTCTTTTTTAAAATTCCCAAACCCTGAAGTATTTTTACTTATGGTAAAAAATCACAAAAAAACTTCAAAAATCTTATTTCATCAGAAAAGGTAATGAATGTTGAAATTGTAAATACAAAGAGATCATATCGTCTTAATAACCTATAATAACCTATAATATAAGGATTTTCTTTTTACATATAAAGGGAAAAATTAAATGTAAAAAAAAATTTCCATAATTTTAAGAAAATTAAAGGAAAATACTTCTCTACAAGCTCATAGGGTACTTATCGGTATAACAAAACAAAATGTTTAATTTCCTGGAATAAATTACATGTATATCATTTCATATATACTTGTTGTATTTGTATGCACAGTCATCTTTTTTATAAACGTACTTTAAAGAGCTTTTTGATCAGTTATGTCGAATGACCTTGGTTGTCTTATGTCACACTGAGTTATCTCAAAAACGGAGTTATTTGTTTTTGAAAGGCTTTTTAAACGGAATGTTTTTTTTTGCTTTTTGTTTGTTCTATTTTTTTTGAGTTTATGATTGACAAATAAATAATAAATGTTAAAGGTACATACAATAATGCTGTGAATCAGAACATTTGCCCCTTTCGCTGCTGGGAGTATCCATAGTGCAGCACAGTTTAGACTAAAAAAATGAGTTAGGGCCTGGGGCCCCTTTTTCCAAAAGAAATCTTACGACTAAGACTAAAATTTTTCCCATTCTACATCAAAAATCAAAGATAAAAAAAAAATTATTTTTCTATAACATTATAAAATTTTTTTTTTATTTAATTGCAATGAATTAATTAGGAAAACAATACCTTTATTAGGTCAAGAGTTACAGAGTCATGAAATTTTAGTCTTAATCGAAGATTTTTTGTGAAAAAGGCCACTGATTTATAAGGGAAATATTTACTTGGGAAATTAAAACATATAAATACTTAAAATTTCTTTAGAATTAATTTTGAGAGATCTGTAGATCAAAAATTATTTTTACAACCTTACAACTTACAAATTTTTATCGAGGGTATAATATTGGCATTATTACAAACTAAATGAGATCATTAAAATCGAATAAAAATAAAAATTAATTGATTTCATGTGTAAAAGATTCTTTAGAGAGGAATTAAAGTTGTATAAAATACTTCTACTCAAGAGATCTTTATATGTCCAGAAGTTTTTTGTTTTTGTTTTTTATCTTCCATGTGGCATGTGCCGTTTACTAAGAACAGTCATTTGCTAACTTTTAATATTTAAATTTTGATTTGTGTGCTAGCATGTATGCCCTACCCACTGCTTGGTGTGTGTTTCTCCCCTGAAACTCACCACATATTTCACAACTTCACATGATACATTTTTGGGCACAAGGTTTATTTGTTAAACCAATCTTCTTTCGAATGGAGATGATGAAGATTATGATTTCGGGAAAATTGTGTTGCATGTTTTAAACATCTCCATACGAACTACTGTATGCTTGTCTCCTCCGTAGAGGTAAAAAAATATTTTTATAATAGCAACAGTAATAAGCAACAGTAAATTATAAAGAAATAAAGTATCATTTTAAAAATCTTTCGGGATATAAATACGGATTTCACAAGATTAAATTCCATAAAGCCTGATGAATTTAATCTCGTCCCAACCCGTATATATAGCCCGATAGACGTTTTAAAATATACCTTATGACTTATATTTTATTTGTGACTTATTCATACTTTATATTGCCTGATTGTGACTTTTATCGTGTGAAATGCAATATTTTCAAATCTAACGGCATTTATGTAACCCACTGAACGCTTGTCGACCCTCTATGACGTAACTTAGAAATTACGTCGAATGTTTGTTTATGCACATTTGACCTCTTAACCCCGTATGGTTTTATACAGTTATAGATACACATTGCTTTCACAAACAGGAAAACATTTGCAAATATAAATTTTACTTTTGAATTTCAAAAATGATTATTTTGAAAATAAGATATGAAAAATAAATATAGCACATAGAAGTATACCATGAAACCATATTTAATAAAAATTTTTAAGGAAGATTATGTGAGTTCTAAAAATAAGATTACAAAGTTTCATTAAAATAGAGGGCATTCATCAAGTTTCATCCACTTTGACTACGTTGAAATTATGCATTTTACCATTAGGGCCTCAAGTATGGGTTCAGTAGGTATAACAACTATTTTATTGTCTGATGTACTACCAACTACCATTCCAATGCATACAAAGCGCTGATCGTTTGTTTTATCAGGATTACTTTAGAAAACCAAAGTCCAAGAATCCCAAGATTGTGCAAAAGACAAGTTCTGCATTCCTAATATTTGGAGTTGTTTAAGATATTTTACTTCTGAGCTAGTACTTGGTTTCCTAAAGCAATTAAATCTTCATTCCATCTCAAAGACATTCCATTTTACCAGAACATACCTCTAATTAATCCGGAAATTCCACCAAATTAAACACAAACATGCATTCGTTGGGTTTTTTCTTCCGAAAGTCAAAAATAGCGCCATTGTCGTACTCTGGGGGCATGTCCAAACTATATCCGAAATGAAAAAGTTAGCACTTACATGATTAAGCTTTGGTGTAAGATTGCAAAAAATATCCTTTTATAGAAAACTATATACAATAATACAAGTGCTCTTAAGCTGACATCAACAGATGCTATTCAACAGTCTCCTATTATTGACAAAATCTATGGTGGAATAAAGATTCCAACAATCTATTGGAATCCCCATTGTTACCAATTGCGCCCCGTTATTATCTGACATATTTGCATTTATATGAAGAAGAATTTGTGCAATTTCTTATGCATGTTCCTGCCGAAGATTTAGATCTCTGTAATTGGATATTCGGAGAACTAAATCTAATTTAAAAATGAGTTCCAAACCGTTCCATATTTAGATTCCGTATGTTTATTACTTTTTCTTTAATTCATACTTTAACATCCTACTACCTCTTTCTTTAAGATCTTCAGTTTATCATAACGATCATGTCTAAGAGCACTCAGCGTTTGTGCTCTGTCGACAGGGGATGCGCACTCATCCATGGCATTTGATACCACCTCTGATGTTTTTAAGGTTGGCGTTTGCTCTGCTTCTGGTTTGTATTGTTTAAAGTACTTTTGAGTCGTATATTGTTTGTTATCTCCGTTTGTTTCATTTACAGGTTCCTCAATTCAAGTTGGAAAACAATGGTGTTGTTATAATTAGAAAGAATATTTAACTGGACTTCAATGAACTAATCTATTTAATGAGTTAATTGACTAAAATCTGATAAACAAACAGTAAAATAAATTTGAAAAAAAATCTGCAAGAGTTGTCACACAGATCAAAAGGTCAATGCATTTAATCCTTATTTTGTGTCATATTTTTAAATAAAGATTAATTCATACACAAGTTTATAATAGCCTCAAATAAAACACGTGTATACTTACAACCCTATCTGATCATCTCAGACTTGGTTTTGTACCTTGCCTCAAAAAATAACATACTATGATAACTAAGACCTAGTTCTGACGATTTGATACATTGTAGCAGGGTATTCAGTGGAATAAAGATAGTTGTTTTCCTAAAAAAAATTCTTAAGTAATGTATATACATTTAAATCAATTGGAACTTAGTTACTGCACTTGTCTAGTTTTTGTCGAAATGTAGCACCAAAAAGGTATAACAACGATATATATGATAATGAAGTATTGTGTATCTATTAAAAAAGTACATTAATACTATTGAAAAGAAAATTCTTTAACATTTACGGCTTGTAACTTAAAAATAATGCAGTGGGATGTATGCTAGATTTTTGCGGTTTGGCTTATAGTTGGTTACATCAAAAAATGAATTATATCAAAAAATGTTCCTGACTTTCTTATTTCTGGAAAAATTAAATTCTTGTAATAAATTCTTGTCACCCAAACAAATGATGATAAGGAAGTAACCATTTTAGTCATACATTAAAACTTTCCTGAACTCAAGCACGTTATAATATTTGATGTACTGCTGTACATCTATGAATATATAAAAGTTACGTCTTGTTAAAAAAGAATTATCGTCCAAAGGATACTATTAGTTTATATTTTTTATGTTTTTGGGGAAAAAAATTTGAATTTTTGATTTTTTTAATTAAATCTTTGTTGTAGAGACAATGAGCACACACTTTTTAAATATCAGGATTTATTTTATATAAACAAGTTTCCATACTTCTTACAATCTTAAAAAAGGCAAACTTCAAGGTCATTTTTATTTCAAATTTGAGGTATCAATTTCTGTAGCGTTTAATATGTTGAGGCCTTTCTTTTTTCATGTGATGCCGAATATTTCCTCTCAGATTTAGAGATGGCCCGAAAACATTGAACTGTTTTAGATGTCTACTATAAACGGTTTTGCATATGAAGTACTTGAAGCTTTATTTTCTCTTTATGTTTTTCCTGTTGTTTCCTGATTCCTGTACCCCGTAATTGTTCCTTTACCAGTCCATTTATTCATTCGTTTTATATTTCAATTCATTTTAACTTTACTTCCTTATTCTTAACAAAACTGCTTTCAATTTTTCCTTGTGAAGATATAATTTTACGAATTTTACGTAATTCTTCTTGTCAAACTAGCCTTTGAGTTATAAATATTCAAATCTCAATTCATAATATTTTCTTACATGTTTTTTTTTTTTGTTTTTTTTTTCAGATCCTATTCATTTTTATTTTTTAAAAAGACAAATATGAAATTATAATGAAACAAGCTGTTAATCTTCAAAAAAAAATATTGAGCATTTATTGCTTGATACAAAAGGGTCGACTAAAAAATAACGGTATCATTTAATTGGCTATATTGATGGTTGCATGCCTTAAGTCAGGAGTAGTATATAGTCAATATCATTTAAAGGGCACATTCGATCTTTGCATAAAAGAAATAAATTTTAAATACACTGAGTAATTAAACAGGATGTTTGCATTCCCATTTAATCAATCTTGTGTTTTTTTAATGGTAGAAAAATTAAAGTACAACCATTTAGAATGGAATGTAATTAATCAATTAATTAAAATTTAACGCTTGTTAAATCTGATTCTGCAAATACACCCTGGCAGAAAAAAACCGAGGGCTGTTAAAAAATTACGTGGACTTGTTGCACAGAAAAATTATTTGACGACGAAATCAAACAAAAAGTCGAGAATCTTATAAACTATTTTAACTTATCAAAATTTCATATTAGAATTTTGTAAATTGTTTAGAATTTTAGATTATCTAACGGGAAATTTCATGATTTCAAGATGCAGTAGAATCTTCGAATTCATAGATTCCAAAAATGTGAGCTTTCAGTTTTTCATAACATTTACCTTCGGACATTTATTTGATATAATAATTAAAGTTTTAGTTTAATACCGTATCGACCACTACGCATTAACATTCATATACCATTTCTGGTCCAGCTTAAAAAATGCCAAACAAGCGTGATCTGGTTTGTGTTAAACCCCCAAAACTGCAAACAATTTGACGTCGGTAACATTCTAAAAAAGGTTTTTGTCGGGTTGCCTTTTAACTCAGATCTAATTATCTTAATTCTTTTTTTTTTAACTTTTTTATTCACATGTCGGAAAATGTCTGGCTACTAACGTTTCATCAAGCATGCTTTGAATCATATTGGCACCATGGTACATGTCTTGATAAAAGTGCTCTGATGAGTCACATCATGAGGTATCCTTTTGAAGGAACGTTTGGAGAAAAATTACAATTCAGTTTGTTTGTACTTCAAATAATACGTCTGCAAAATAGATTCACAATGATACAACATTCAAAGTAAATTTGATAGAAACTGTTAATTATTTTTTCAAATTTAAAATAAAAATGTGTAAAATCATTTGTGTTTTTTTGAATTTCGTCAATGCGCCGTCAATATTAACAATAAAATCAAAACAGCAACAATTCTAGCAGAATTTGAGAAAATAAAATCAAAACATTTATCTATGATTTACTTGAATCCTTAAAGACTATTTTTCTGTGAAATTTCAATTTCTAATGATGTTTTGAAGAGGTAATGATGACAGAGAAGGCGTATTTTTTAATCATCCTCCATTTTATTGTCCAGTAATAATGCTATGAATAAAACAGAACATCTGTTCCAGACTTTTTAATTTTATAATACTTTCAAAGTACAGTGTGTACCAAATAAATAATATTCATATTTTGTTTTAAGGTAAATAGTATCAAATTTAACTTCACGATCACCTATAAGAATTGTAAAGCTAAATTAGAAGTCATTTTATGTGAAAGACGTTGTGTAGTGTGTTTTCTGTCGTAAAAAAACGAAATCCTATGATCTGGAAGGCCTTTAATCATTTTGTTTTCCAAATTGACGTACCGTTATACCTAAAATACTGTTCAATATCAATGAAAATTTTGGGAAATTTAAGAACCATTAAAATATTTTTTCATGTATCAGTTGAAAACGATATATTAAAAAAATAGCTTATTGGGACAAAAGGGTTACTTTATCCCTAACATATTGTGCATATTAGAATACTGAAATAAAACAAAGGTTTGTCATTCCCAGATTTTATAAAGGGACTCCATCCCCAAGGGAAGGTATAACCAGTAACGTTAATTTATAATTATATCTGATAAAAGGGCACAGTTGGGAGTTGTTGACAAGGAGGACGAGCCACTCTTGCTGCCCCGTGATCGCCGTAGAAAAAAGCATAGACTAGAGTAAAGACGCTCGTCTTGAGACTTAGCAATTGTTTGAATAAATCTCTTTAAAACATGAATAAGCCGGTTTATGTACATGTACCCGATAAACTTTGCTATTGTAAATTAACCAATAAAAAAAGAAAGATAACTCTGATTTTATTTATTTTCTATAGAGATTTTGAGCACAGCAAACACTCATCAAATTTTGGGGAAGTTTAAGTTGTAAGATTTTAAGATTTCAAGATTTTAAGAGATTAATATTAAGACAAAGGCAACAGAATAATGATATAACTAAAACTCCTTACATAAAGTCTGCCTGATACGCATCTTAGGTTTCATCAATATTGTTCGTACTAAAATGGTGCATTTTCACATTTAACGCATCAAGTATAAGTACTAAAGGAGTGATAACCGTTTTATTGTCTGAGGTCTTTTTGTTATGTGATCTCAAAATATTTCCTACCTGATTCTAGATGTCCCGATAACATTGAACTGTTTCTATGGCTGTTATAAACGCCTTTGTGTATAAAACTCTTGAAGCTGTGTTCTTTTTTGTCTCTATCATTTTTTTTCTGCCTGTTTCCTGCAGTGTTCCCTTACTTGACTATTTAGATGTTTATTTTTATATTTTTATTCATTTTGAAGTTAACTTCTTTAATTTGCTATTATAGGTTTGGTTTAATATCGTATTCACCACTCCACATTAACATCCATGTAGCATTTCTGGTCAAGCTTAAAAAAACTGTCAAACGAGCATGCTCTGATCTCAACCCCAAACCGGAGTAATTTTCTAAGTATAATTTGACGTCGGTTAACATCACATAATGACATTCTTAAAGGTTCATAAACCCTCTTCACACTCACTTAAAATGTTGTTTGAACCTTTATGACTTTCCATAAGAAATGAATAAATACAGACAATTATAGCATAGCTTGTGAAACAGAATTGGACAAAGAAGATACTTTAAGTTAAACTTTCATGTCATAACGAGTTATCTCTCTTATCAGAGTTTCGATGAACCTTAAAAGAATTTTTGAAGATTATCTTCCTCTGTTCCTTCAAGGAATACCTTTTACTCAGCTACTGAATACCCAGGCCTTATTTTTTTTTAACATTTATTTTATTTTATTTTTTTTTATAGAAATTTCGGAATATACCTCTGGCCACATAAGTTTTATCAATCATGCTTTGGATCTTTTTGGCGTCACGGATGTACTACTGAATCACATAACCAGATGTCATTTTTGTAGGTGTTTTGAAAGGGATCACATTGGAGAAAAATTTTGATTTATTTTCTTTTTAATTCAAACATAGATACACAATGATGTATAATTTTTTTTTAGAGAAACTGGAACATGCTATTGCGATTTTTAAAAAAAATGAAATGTTTGAAAAAAAAAATTTGATCTTTAAAATTTCGTCATGCTCCGAACAATACTTCTAATAATCTCAAAACAGCAAAAAAATTAGCAGAGTTTGACATATAAAATCAATACAAGTATCAATAATTTATTTAATCCTTAAGAAATATGGTTCTGTGAAATTTCAATTTCAAATGATGTTTTGAAGAGTTAATAATTACAGAGAAGGCGTTATTTTTTATCAACCTAAGAAACCTAAAATACGTGTCGAATAAAAAAGTAAAATAGGAGGTGCACAATGGCAATAATATGTAATAAGGATTCTGTGAAAGTTTCATTAAATTTCACTCAGTAGTATAAGAGGAGTTGCGGATAAGAGAAAAGCGTAACAGACGGACGGACGGACTGACGAATCCCGATTACAATATACCCTCCCATTTTTCAAGCGGGGGGTATAATAAAATCTTATTTCCATATTCAAAGAAAGAAGCTCGAATCGGTTGTATCATAAGGTTTTACATACAATAAATACCATAACACGACCCTTCTGTGAACTTGGAAGTTACAAAATCAATGCAAAATTACAATTCACCTGTAAAGGGACCTCCATTAATAAGAAGGGATAGTAATAAAAAATAGCCCATAAAGGAAAATTAGATTGTAGAAAATTCTGTATTCTGTAATAAAATTTACTTTTTAGTAAGGAAACAAAAAAAAAAGAACTCATTAAAAAGACATCTAAAAATGGACATTGGACTTCATATGTTTAATATTAGCTTGAAGGGATATATTGAGGGAAAAACAATATTTGATATCAATCGAAACAGTGGAATTTTTACGGGAAAAAGACGTACCACAATACATTGAATTAGTTTGAAAATACTCAAGACATTTGACAGAAAAATCAGAATTGCAACCAAATTCTTATTGCACAGCTTTACGGCACAGGGCATAAAGGCCAGTCAATTACCTAAAATTGGATTAAACAGATGTAGGAAATAACTTAGTACCAGTGAACAATAATTTTTGCACTTTAGGGAGGGAACTAAATGTTGTCCTGTTATATAATTGATGGAATTCTCGTGCATATTTATTAAGTAAACGTTATAATTCTAGTTTTACCATGTAACTATAAACATACTCACTTCTCAAATAAATTGCTTGAAAAGCTTTTATATTTATTCATAATGCAAGATTGACTTGTTGAATTCGTCAATGTTAACAAATTAATTCAACTTGTCATGTGTGCACAAACATTTATATATGCCAGATGCCAAAAGTAGAATTAATTATGATTGACGGAAGCCGATCGTAGAAAAGGAATTTTCTTTCTGAGTACATTAACCCGATAATTTCTGAAAAGAAAGAGAAAAATCCAACTTGTAATTTGTCCACTGGTAGTTATACTGGGGATTAAACCTGCGGAATTCTGAACTATAAGAGTTTTAGTGCCTTGTAGCATGTAATACATGTACACAGCGAATAATGTGTTTTAAATACTTTTGATGCAAAAAAGCAAATACCACTCATGTTAAATACATATCAAATGGGGGCTGGCAGCCATTTTTAGACTATTTCAATCTCCTTTAAAAGGAGAGCTCCATATACAAAAAAGATCAAATTTTAAAACAAAAATGTATGATTTTTTTCTTTGTCAAATGATAGTTGACAGCAAAAGATACCGTATCTAAAAAAGTAAGTTAAATCTGGTGGTTAATTTGGGATTAATTTGTTGACCCACCAGCCTTCTTAATATTTTACAAATTTCAATAACGATAATTATAAAGTTAAGAAAAAATTATGAAGGTCTTGTTCTTTCAATCCATACTCGTTTTCAAATCTAAGTATTAAAAAACTTTTAAGTATTAAAAAACTTGTCCACATAAAAAAAAGAAATTAGAAACATACGATGTGTCTTTATAGCAACTTAGTCAGTTATTCCGTAAGTTTCAGAGTGAATATTTTTGGACTTCATTCAATGATTCCCTCATCTTTTCGATGTGGTTTGTTATATCTTTTCCGAGCTCAGACTTTGAACCATTAGCAATATCTTGACTTGAGGAGACGATTTCCCAGATATCAAAACCTACACCAACAAGAGCAAGAGCAGCCGTTTTACCAATAAGTTTTCCGGCAGTCATCCCGATTCCTCGACCTCCTTTACCGACCAAACGGGCCGTTTTCGACATGACCTGCGCAACTTTCTTTCCTCTTTTAATGGTTTTGAGCATCGTTTTTATTTCCTTTTTTGTAGATATAGCAACCTCCTTCAAGGTTTCCAAAGCTTCTGTAAAACGATTTTCAACGTTCCAAAGCTTCTGTAAAACGGCTTCATCTAGGTCGGTTGTTCTTTTTTGGTCCCCGAGTATGATGTTTTCAGATTCCTTGCATTTTCTCAAAGCATAATTCTTATTAATTTGGTCAGAAGTGAGGTTTGTTATTCCACCAGCTAAGACTACCCCCGCTGCTATTCCAGCACCAACGGCGGCAGACGCACCTGCTGTGAAGGGTGCAAGAAGCAAAGCTCCAATCATTATGCTTCCGCTTAACACACCAACGCTACTACCTACAATTTGAGTGACATTGTTTTGAAATTCGCCACTGTCCATGTCGGCCACAATTTGCTCTAAATCTCTGATGGCCCTTCTTCTAGTCCTAATCCACTCTTCATACTGGTTGACAAATTCTTCAAGATACCTTTCATAATTGCGTATGGCATCAATTTCCCGATCTGACATAATTCGTCTGGAAATTGAAAAATATAATCCTGAAGTAATAGAAATAAAGACATTTAGTTTTATTTCGAGATTCGATCCATATGAAATTCATCAAAGGCTAAAATTGTTTCTTCTACATTTCAATACACATTTTTAACGTTTAGCTAAGGCTTGTTAACCCTATATTCATTTTTTCTTAGATTGCTCGAGCCCTCCTGGATGCTGATCCTGCTCAGCTAGGGGACTGATTCATCAGATTTAAAGTTCAACCTTGGGTAGAAGTTAGTATACTTGTACAAGTGATTTATGGTGTCATCTTATTTATTCTTCCTAACTTTAGGCAGTTATTTAAGCTTAAAAATCAATGTAAGATGTGTTTTATATATACTCATATGAGCAAATTTTTCAAAGAGGATATAAATTTTAAATATGAAGAAGTGAAAACATTTTATTTCCGCCTCCAATGAATCAAACGTTC
>NW_026922492.1:0-19676 GCF_032062105.1 Saccostrea cuccullata | reverse complement strand
GTTTCGTATAATGTCATTATTTTGTAAGTTCTAGGGTTGATACACTTGTACAATGAGCTTGCTAGCAAATACAAATTACCAACGAGTCAAATGCTGACTGAAGTTTTTCAAACCTGTGTTTCTCCATTATATTAATTTTATACTTTGAATTAACGACGAATTTTCCCGTTATTTCCTGATCATGTCAAGGAGCAAACAGCGGATGTGACCGGTCGGTAGGGGATGCTCACTCTTTCATGGCACTTAATCCCACCTGTGTTTTGGAGGTTTGCTCGGCTCCTATTTTGTATTGCTGTATGGACTTTTGATCTTTAAAACGGTTCATTATCTCCATATGTTTCATTACAGCTAATGCATATTTCCTTAATAAGTAGTATGGATATACAACAAGTAAAAAAAAAATGAACATTTCTTTATCTCGAACTGAATGGAACCCCATATAAATGTTGCAAATACTAAGAAACAAAATGCACCTATCTTCAACTCGAAATAAAATAGGCGCACATGCACCAATTCAACTTGTAGGATAAAGTCATGCACAATTACCAATAAAATTGCAAAATACCCCATTTCTGATTTCTAAACTCATGAAAGAAGTAAACAGATAAAGCAAATTGATCGAATACTCATAACATCCTTAATATATTGATTTTTTGTTGTCTATAGGAAATTGTTTGCAGCTGGCAGGAGCTGGATATTTGAATCAAGACAGCTGTACACTCTTCACTTCCGGATGCCCAACTGAACCTTTTCCCGGAAATTCAATATACAAGTGTACGTAAACATTTAGAGAAATAGTTTTGGTTTAAATAGAACAGACTCGTATGAATCCAATATCTACTCGAACGAAATATGAAATTAGAGACAACAAGAAAACTAGCCATATGGCGTATAATATGACATTATGTTGAGATTTCACCCTACGAAACGAAATCTCATGTGTAGCTAAAGCTTACCATTGAAGTAAATACTAAGAATGCAGTAGGTTTAAATGGATTAATGTTATTGAATTTTTTTCGTTGAAAAGAAAATCAATCCATACATGCATTCTACAAGTGCAGGAATCCAAACTGTACAAATCAACAAGGTATATAGTGTTCCTTTTTAGCTCTTCTGAGCCAAAGGCTCAAAGAGCTATGGCCGTTTGTTGCGGTGTGCGTCAGTGCGGTGTGCAGTGTGCGTTAACTTTTTAGAATATGGGCCATAACTCAAAAACCCATTGGCCAATCAGTGTCAAATTTGTCACAGGGTATCCTTGGTCCAAGGGCTACCATTTATACTAAAATAAGGGTTGGGACCCTAAAACAAGAGGAGATAATCAGGAAAACAAAACCAAAAGTACTGGTTGCTAAAAAATCTTCTTCTCCAGAAGCACCAGGCAGATTTTCACCAAACTTACATACAAGGATCAGGATATGTTGAAGATTAAAAATTGTTCAAGGCATGGCCCTGGGGCAAAGGGCGTGGTCTCATGGTTACTTTAAAGTTGACCTAAATTTACAATTTATGAAAATGTCCATATTTTGCTTACTATAAGGACTAAGATCATCAAATCTTTTAAGTTGATGCATCTTAGAACTTCACATCATGTTAACTCAAAAGTAGGTCACGATGACCTACTTTTTAAATTATGCAGGTATTTGTTTTCAAATTGATTTGAAGGCATATTTTGGACTCTTTAAGGCCTATGATCATCAAACTTAGTCAGTTGATGATTCTTGGGCCTTTGAACATTGTAAACTTAAAAGTAGGTCACCATGACCTACTTTTTGAACTTTATGACCTATCCTTTTTAAAACATTTTATCTCATTATTTCAGGTACTGAAAGGGTTAGAATCATCAAATTTTGTAAGTTGCTGTATCTTGGGACCTAAAAACATACTAAAGAAAAATTAGGTCATTGTGACCTACTTTTAGAATTTTACAGGCATTTGTTTTCAAATTGTTTAAAAGGCATATTTTGATTACCTTCAAACCTACCATCATCAAACTTGGTCAGGCGATGCATATTGGGACTTTGAAAAATGTCGACCAAAATGTAGGTCACAGTGACCTACTTTTGACATTTTATGGCTATATTTAATTGAGTTTCTTAGGTATTTATTGGCTTAGAATCATCAAACTTTGTGAGTTGATGCATCATGGGTTTTCGGAGAGTGATGACCAAAAACTTAGGTCACAGTGACCTACTTTTGACATTTTATGGCTATATTTGAGTATCTCTGGTTCTTATTGGTTTACAATCATCAAACTTTGTCAGTTGATGCATCTTGGGTTAATGGAGAGTGATGACCAAAAATTAGGTCACAGTGACCTACTTTTGACATTTTATGGCTATATCTAAGTATCTCTAGTACTTATTGGCTTAGAATCATCAAACTTTGTCAGTTGATGCACATCTTGGGTTTTTGGAGAGTGATGACCAAAAAATTAGGTCACAGTGACCTACTTTTGATATTTTATGGCTATATTTATGTATCTCTAGTACTAATTGGTTTAGAATCTTCATACTTTGTCAGTTGATGCATCTTGGGTTTTCGGGGAATTTATCCAAAAATTGTCCAAAAAGTAGGTCATGGTGACCTACTTTTGAATATCTCAGGTATTTATTAGCTTAGAATTATTTCACTTGGTCAGCAGATGCATCTTGGGACTCTAAAAAATGTCAACCAAAATGTGGGTCACGATGACCTACTTTTGAAATTTGTTTAAGTACCTGGTATTTTCCTATACTTTTTGGCTGAGAATTATCAAACTTTGTCAGTTGATTCATCTTGGGTTTTTCAGAGAGTGTTGACCAAAAAGTAGGTCAGGGTGACATTTTATGGCTATATTTAAGTATCTTAGGTATTTATTGGATTAGAATTATACAACTTTGTCAGTTGATGCATTTTGTGTTTTCCAAGAATGTAGACCAAAAAGTAGTCCTAATTGGCTAAGAATCATCAAACTTTGTCAGGTGATGCAACCTGGGTCTTAGAATACTTCGGGTTAGAGGCTTCAAATACAAGTGATAGGTTGTATAATTTATCAGAAGAGCATTCAAGGCCCTTGGGCCTCTTGTTTGTCCTCAATATTCCTGGGTACCTGTATTTAATTATTTTTTTGTACGAGTATTTATTAAGGAATGTTTTTAAGTTTTGTGTGAGTTATTGGTGTGTGAATCACACAGACTTGTCACTCAAGGCAGATTCACTAAGCGCGCTGTCTGCCTACGTGCAAGTTTGTGTGATTCACACACCAATAATTCACACTAAACTGAAAAACATTCCTTATATTTACATTTTGCATGTTTGGAAGCAACTAAAATATGCTGAATATTTGTATTTCTGCCTGCTGATATTGTTGCATTTTGAATCCACGTCGCTGCAGCCTCATTGTGACGTCACGTTAACGCACGTTTCTCCGTGTATATTTCTACGCGTGAGTATACACGAAAATGGTTTTCAAATCAATTTTACAGAAGGCTCACTAGAAAAACACAGCGAATGTAAATATTAAGATTTGCATACGTCCTTTTAATTAATCCTTTATATCTTCTCTTTTACACAAAGTACATTTAAGATGTCCTCCTTTTATATCTACATATATTTTTATGTGCCCGTATTTATAGATCCCGGGCGTA
Organism: Saccostrea cuccullata; assembly: GCF_032062105.1. Taxonomy (NCBI): domain Eukaryota; kingdom Metazoa; phylum Mollusca; class Bivalvia; order Ostreida; family Ostreidae; genus Saccostrea; species Saccostrea cuccullata. Next base: position 16,050 of record NW_026922492.1, on the reverse strand, counting down.
TATTGTTTTTGTCCTGTCTGTTTGTCTGTTTGTCTGTCTGTCTGTTGTCAACTTTAACCTTCGCCATAACTTTTGAACCATAAGAGTTAGAGACTTCATGTTTGGTAGGCATACTCCACTAATAAAGTCCTTTCAAATGACATCAAGGTCAATGACTTTGTGACCTTGACTGTGACCTATATGCTAAAAATAGTTTTTTCCACTGTTTGTCATAACTTTTGAACCATAGGAGATAGGGACTTCATATTTGGTATACTTACTCCACTAATAAAGTCCTTTCAAACCACAAGAAGGCCAATCCTTATCTTGTGACCTTGACTGTGACCTATATGCTAAAAATAGCTTTTTACACTTTTTGCCATGACTTTTGAACCATGGGAGACATAGACTTCATATTTGGTATGCATACTCCACTAATAAAGTCCTTTCAAATGACATCAAGGTCAATGACCTTGTGACCTTGACTGTAACCTATATGCTAAAATAGTTTTTTCCACTGTTTGTCATAACTTTTGAACCATAGAAGATAGGGACTTCATATTTGGTATACTTACTCCACTAATAAAGTCCTTTCAAACGACGACAAGGTCAATGATCTTGTGACCTTGACTGTGACCTATATGCTAAAAATAGCTTTTACACTTTTTGCCATAACTTTTGAACTAAGGAGATAGAGACTTCATATTTGGTGTGCATACTCCACCCATTAAGTTCTTTTGAATGACACCGCAACTTGTGTGGCCTTTCCGTGACTATGCTAAAAAACGACCTCGAATGTATATGGTAGACGCCATGACAACCACTCTTTTTTCACGATCTTTGAAATAAATGCATGGAGACCTTTTATCTGTGGAATATGGAATTTAACTTTATACAATTTAATGATATTACTTAGAATATACGATACAAGGGACTTCTAAATCTGTCTATCCTGTATTTTCAATAAATCAGGAAGATGTATAAATTTTTAACATCCGGTGATGTTAATACATTTGAGGTTGTTTTTCCGACTGTTTGTCATCTTTGACGGAAAGACCCGAGATGATGTGATTGGACAAATGACACCAAGATCAGTGACCTTGTGACCTTGACTGTGACCAATATGCTAAAAATAGATTTTTTGAACTTTGTTGCCGCCGGGCGCATAGTGTTTCACAAACACATCTTGTTTTCTTCTTTTCCTTTTTGCTTTTTTTTATTGCATGAACAGATTTGTTGATCAAAGAAAGTCTTCATTTCATATTTCAGTTTGACGACGATACAGCCGTCATTTGTCACGCAAGGTGTTTCAACGTCACATTCCGTATCAACATATCACTATGACATAAATTCCACGTATACAACTGACGACTGGACGAAGAACACAGAGGCCGATCTCTACGTAATCATAGTCGTAGTTTTTATATTTCTAGTCATGGCTGTTGGCGGTTTTGCGTTTTTTATAAGGCGCCGGAGAAGAAAACAAACTGCGGAAATAACTCGGTGCACTTTCAAACTCACAGCTACTACCGAACTACCGTTGTTGCATTCACAGGTGAATAGTAGGTGTAGCAACAAGAGGACCCAGGTAGCAGCCAACTAGGTGAGTTTTTTTTACACAAATAAGATTGATATATTTCCATTTCTAATTTTTTTCTCTGTGATAACTGTTTGAAAGTTTGGGGAATTTATTTTTTGATAATTCTGCCGGAATGTAATTTGGGCAGGTGGATAGGTCAGCAGCTAAGGAGGCCTGTTACGCATGCAAATCTCGTGCGCATCTGTCTCTGAGTCTGACGCTAAGGAGGCAAAATGTATGTAAATCTCGTGCGGCTGCCTTTGTGTTTGACGTCAGTGTGCTAGGACCATTGAAAATGGCATGGAAGTCCTCGTGTAATTAAATCTATTAGTCTGCATTTTTAATGTCTAAGTCTACAATTTTATTTCACAATGAAATGGAAATATAAGGAATCACTGTCTAGTTTTGAGAGTATGCCAGGGACATCAACAATAGTGGGAAACATGGGATAATTTTAGCATAACGGGCTTCGCCCGTTATGCAAATTATGCCATCTTTGCACTATTGTTGATGCCCTGGCATACTCAGCTCCAAACTAGACAGTGATTCCTTAAATCAACTCAGGAAAAGTAGAGCATACACTTGCCTATCTTAGATTTTTATAGTCACTTTGGATTCAGATATTACTGATTAAAAAAATATAAACTTGGAAGACAGACAAAATTAATATTTATATTTTCTGAAGCAAATTGCACTAGAAAATTGATAAAAATTTGCATTAAGCGTAAAAATTAGAAATTTGACATGTGACCTTCTATGACCTATTAGTCCGAAAAATCTGACGTTTTCAAGGCTTTTTTACGATTTTGATATTTTACATGCCAGGAAAACGGGAAATTTCTCCGTCTCGCACTGGATTTCATTTTTAATACTTGCAAACCGCACTTATGCCGAAATCAGAATATTTCAAAAGAACAACACATACATGTAGTACTTACCATTATTGATGAAAAGAAAATATCACACCACGTTTAGTTACAGGGCTTGCAAGATTTTAAAATGCACGAAATAAAGACAAATCTCGAGAGTATGATGAAATCTTCTCGACGGATTTTATATTATATAAATGAACCATAAAAACGATATTGGTGAGTACCAAAAGTATTGTACTATTGATAACTTGTGACATTGAAATTTAATTCGGTTCGCAAGTATCTACAAGATCAACTCGTGAATGCCGCCTCCGGTTGGAGGCGGCGATTTCCCATTTTTCGTAATGGCGCCGGTTCTGACGTTTTCCTGGCATGCACAATATCAAAATCGTAAGAAAAGCCAGGAAAATGTCAGAGATATCATAAACAGGGACAAGCAAGTAGCTTAATTAGCCCCCATTGTCCTTTTTAGCTCTACTGGTCAGAGACCAGAAGAGCTTATGCCATAGTAATGCGTCCGGCGTCCGTCCGTCTGTCTGTCTGTCTGTCTGTAAACAATTTTTCAAAACGCTACTCCTCCTACAATTATAGTCTTATTTCAATATAACTTGGCACACAAGTAGACTACACTAAGATACATGGAATAGTGCATCGATTTTTAATTTCGATGAACGGTGTTGCCATGGTTACTAAAAATAGAATTTTCTGTGAAATTCCTTTAAAACGCTACTCCTTCTACAGTTTTGGTCTGATTTCAATATAACTTGGCACACAAGTAGACTACACTAAGATACAAAGAATAGTGCATCGATTTTTAATTTCGATGAACGGTGTTGCCATGGTTACTAAAAATAGAATTTTCTGTGAAATTCCTTTAAAACGCTCTCCTTCTACAGTTTTGGTCTGATTTCAATATAACTTGGCACACAAGTAGACTACACTAAGACACATAGAAGAGTGCATCGGTTTTTGATTTCGATGAACGGTGTTGCCATGGTTACTAAAAATAGAATTTTCTGTGAAATTCCTTTAAAACGCTACTCCTTCTACAGTTTTGGTCTGATTTCAATATAACTTGGCACACAAGTAGACTACACTAAGATACAAAGAATAGTGCATCGATTTTTAATTTCGATGAACGGTGTTGCCATGGTTACTAAAAATAGAATTTTCTGTGAAATTCCTTTAAAACGCTACTCCTTCTACAGTTTTGGTCTGATTTCAATATAACTTGGCACACAAGTAGACTACACTAAGATACATAGAATAGTGCATCGGTTTTTGATTTCGATGAACGGTGCTGCCATGGTTACTAAAAATAGAATTTTCTGTGAAATTCCTTTAAAACGCTACTCCTTCTACAGTTTTGGTCTGATTTCGAATATGACTTGGCACACAAGTAGACTACACTAAGATACAAAGAATAGTGCATCGATTTTTAATTTCGATGAACGGTGTTGCCATGGTTACTAAAAATAGAATTTTCTGTGAAATTCCTTTAAAACGCTACTCCTTCTACAGTTTTGGTCTGATTTCAATATAACTTGGCACACAAGTAGACTTCACTAAGATACATAGAATAGTGCATCGGTTTTTGATTTCGATGAACGGTGTTGCCATGGTTACTAAAAATAGAATTTTCTGTGAAATTCCTTTAAAACACTACTCCTTCTACAGTTTTGGTCTGATTTCAATATAACTTGGCACACAAGTAGACTACACTAAGATACATAGAATAGTGCATCGATTTTTAATTTCGATGAACGGTGTTGCCATGGTTACTAAAAATAGAATTTTCTGTGAAATTCTTTAAAACGCTACTCCTTCTACAGTTTTGGTCTGATTTCAATATAACTTGGCACACAAGTAGACTACACTAAGATACATAGAACAGTGCATCGGTTTTTGATTTCGATGAACGGTGTTGCCATGGTTACTAAAAATAGAATTCTCTGTGAAATTCCTTTAAAACACTACTACTTCTACAGTTTTGGTCTGATTTCAATATAACTTGGCACACAAGTAGACTACACTAAGATACATAGATGGCATCGGTTTTTGATTTCGCATGGTTACTATATATAGTATTTTCTGTGAAATTCCTTTAAAACGCTACTCCTTCTACAGTTTTAGTTTGATTTCAAAATAAGTTGGCACACAAGTAGACTACACAAAGATACATAAAATAGTGCAATGGTTTTTGATAAGTACAAACCAGTAGAGCTACAGTCTCGACAGAGACTTCTGGTTTGACATGTTGGTTGAGGACGGAGATTATATGAATGGAGTATATCAAATTACAAAAGAGTAATTCTGTGAAGTAGAATTTTAATTTTTACTGTTTTTGTTTATAGAGCTGGAGACATAAGGCTAGATTTAGAATTTTTTTAAGGACTGACTTTTTTTTTATCACTGTGCTACTCTTTTGTTACTTCATCTTTGATAACACAAGATTGGTTCTTTTCTTTAACATTTATTTAGTCATCGCAATTAGGCAATGTATGAATGGACTGTATATATTCATACCATGGAACTCGAATTTATCAAATATTATGTGGACCAAAAATGAATCGGCCATTGATATATCAAACGGAGTGAAGTACAAAACAGGAACAGACAGTACGCCCATGCTGATTATCAATGGTGCTACTTCAGAGGATAGTGGAAAATACTCATGTATGGGAACGTCGTTATTACGTTCTTTCATGAGCAGGCCTATTCATATAGGTAAGTTACTAGAATACTGCATGTATATTAGTAAAATGTCTAAATAAGAAACTGATGTGGTAGATTATTGCCTTTTATAGCTATTTTTAAAGCACATTCCTTTTTTGCGAGAACTGTTATTTTGCAATTAGTTATCCGAGTCTGTCTGCTCTCGAAAATTTCATTAACGCGTATATTTGTACTTGAAAGCGTTATATAACAAAGACCATGGCTAATTTTTGTTGTTTTATGACCACTACAAAATGTAAAATTCCCTATGCATTTCTGCAAAACAATCTCCAACCACGAAATCAAATCTCCACAAGCCAATATTTTTTCCTCAAACCTAGAAAATTTGACCCCACGAAAATATCTGAATTTACAGTATATTTTTGTTATTTAGGAATAACTCCTGTACGCCTCAAAAGTCCTTCTGCAGTGAATGTTGGGGAACCATTATCAAACCATTGGGATTGGCCGTATTTGAAACCAGACACAACTTCTGAATCTGAGACTAGTGACCTTGACCTCTATATCGTCATGATCCCAGAACCCCATGTCGAAACTCAGGATTGTACTCACGTTAAGGGTCAAGAAGAACGACACGAATATGGTGATCCTTTACTTATAATTAACCGAGAGCATTTACTTTTTCTCTTCTCAATAAACTCTCTAGTGTATTTATCAATTTAAGGAACTGTGAACTACGTACTATATAACTAAAGACTTGCAAACGAAGTAGACCAAAAGTTTTAGTATGCTCTATAGCTAATGCCTCAACACTATCTTACAGATTTGTTTAGCAGAATAGATTTCAACTCCATCAAAAGGTACCTCCATTTCTGGCTTCTCTTCTGCGAAGGAGGCTCCGTGGATCTGGAAAACAAAGATCAGTTGGAGATCCTGAAGGACTTGTACGCATTCTCCAAGGGACCAGACGCAGAACCTATTCCAGATGATATAAGATCTGACTGCTCCATATATGATAGCATGATTTGTACGGGGACCAAATTAACATTTACTTCAGATGATGTTGAGAAACAGACTCTCTGGGCTTATATTCAACACGGTTATCTTGTGCAGAAAAACGTTCATTTCCTTCTGGACAAGGCACCAGTTGCCTTGATCGCAAAGTATTTCAGGACATCTGGGTATCTTGGTTCTCAAGAAGAATGGTGTATTTGTCTCCCTAGCATTTTCACTGAGAAACTCATTGTAAAACTAGACTTGGGTATCATCCCACATCCCACTATTACAGATACCAATATTCATCCATTAGTGAGCCGAATATGTAAGTATATTTAGCGGATACAACCTATCAAAAAATAGTACAAAATCGGTAAGCATCACATAAAACTTTCTATGAACAAAGTATTTAAGAAATGAAAAATGTAATGTTTTTGAGATCAATTTCTATTCGTTACTTAGTATCTTCCCCTTTTTCCTTCAATCTAAAAATTGTTAGCTTTGATTGTTCATTTTTAGTGAAAATCCCTGAGGAAATTCTAAGATGGGAATATGACCAGCGCCTGAAGTTCTTGAAAAGCATACGTGAAGAAAGCATTGAAATGTTCAGGGGAAGAGCGATGATCGTTGGGTGTGTGGGGGCAGGTAAAACCACCTTCCTAAGAAGGCTTCAATCCAAATGGACATTAGAGGACTTATACACCACTGAGTCAACTGTAGGGCTCGAAGTTCATCATAATATGTTCCAAATTGAGGATAATGAAGACCAGAAATTGCTGAAAGGTTGACATATACTTTAATCTATAACATTTCACTTAAAACTCAATGGTTTACCATTCCCCCAAAAATGATGCTCATTTTCCTTTTTTTATTGTATATTCCGTTTTATGCTAGCACTGTTTTAAGACATTTTTTCACATGTTTTACATTAACTCTGTTTTTTTTATCATGTTACTACTTACTAGTATCATATCCCTTCATCAAACACGAATTGTTGTGTAGGCATGTATTGTAAAGAAAGTAACAGGGTTAATTAATTTTACAGAAGTACCACAGGGAATGTCTTGCGATGTTGAAAGACACATAAAGAAAAGAGAAAACTGATCAGTGTAACTGACTTTGGCGGTCAGTGTTCTATTATGCCTGTCATCAAGTCTACCTTACAAGACGTGCATTCTATATTCTTGTGATAGACATGTAAAAAACGTTTGGAAGAAAAGGTTGACTCCACTCGATTGGACGCAAATGGGTCCATATATGAAGATTGGACATACAAAGGTTAAGACTTTTTTCTATTCATAAAAATACGTTGTATTTATTTGGGTGACATTGGATGAAGGAAACTAAAATATTAAGTGCAATTTATTTCATTCATTGGGGCATATTTCTTATAAATTTCATAAAGATATAGTTGTGATAAAAGATTATAGAAACTTATAAATGTGTAACACGTACAAGACTAACAGATTTTTGAGTGTGTATATTGTTTTGTAGGTTTTCTAAAAGCAAACAGAAAAATTAAAAACGCTGAATTATTTTTAGAATACTTCCTTTACTGGATGCAGTCTATAAGCACTTACTGTGATGATACAACGCCTGTAGTATTGGTTGCAACGCACAAAGATAAAGTCAGTGAAGAAGTACAAGATGTAAGAACAAGAAATATAATGAGATCAATCATCTGCATCAAACATCTCACTAGTGTATTTTCTGTCTTTTAATAAAACCCTTCTTATAATTTCTGAGCGACAAAATTTCAAATTTCAAATTTTGCATCGTACTTTTCGCAAATTATAATGATGAGTTATTGCAAAAAATATCAGATCAAACAATAACATTTTCACGTAATAAATGGGTTGTGGCTTCCTAAAGAAGTGAATCAAGAAGTTTGATGGACTAGTAACACTTAATAATAACATATGAAAATCAATTACCCCTTATCCTAGTCCTCAAAAATTCGAGCGTGCTCGTTTTAGTATTGTTTGATTGCACTTTCATTATGATTACTGTTTGTAATTTTTATTCTTCATTGCTCTTTTCAGGGGAAGACAAAATGTTTTTATGACGAATTAATGGAATGCTTACAAAGAGACTCTGAATTAAAACGACACCTCTCACAGAAGCGATACTTTCAGATTCGAGTTCCGCCTCTGGAAGAAATTGAAACAAAAAAGATAGAGAAAGCCATTGTAGAAGTTGCTGCTCAACAAACACGCTGGGGAGAAAGAGTTCCTGCCAAGTGGGCTATGTTTGAAATATCTCTGTCAGAAATGAAAACAGAAAAAAAGATGATGAGCATTGAAGAACTAAAACAAAACATTAAGACTGAACTTCCTGAAAAAGATGAAGACTTGCGCATCATGCTGTCTTTCTTTCACGAGATTGGAACGATACTTTTTTCAATGAAGAAGGGTTAAATAAAATGGTTATTGTTGATGTTCAGTGGTTTGTTGATGCTTTTAAGAACATAATTACCGACCCAACACAAGTTAAAGAGGCATCTCCAACCGTCGGCGACTGGATGCTCTTCAACCAGACAGGCCAGTTGGGTGATCAGCTTCTGGATGATATGTGGTCAAACTTCAACTACAAATGCTTTGCTGAACACAAAAATTCCATCCTACAATTTATGCAAAGGCTGGGTCTTATAGTGATTGGGAGAGAAGAACGCAACGAATCACTTTACCGACCGCCCTTATGCGTAAAACAAGAAGCTGAAGAGAAACCAAGACAAATATACCACTATGTACCTTGTATGAACAAGGAGAGTAGATCCGATACCTATGACAAGATTCTAAGCAATTGCACAAACAAAACGTCCACTTTGGTTTTCCGATTCAAGACATTCTTGCCTCATTTCTTTTACTATCGACTTGTTGTCCATTGTATGACAAGGTGGCATGCTCTGGTTCACGATGATGTACCTTTAGTTTGCAAAGATGCAGTTTTTCTTAAAAACGAAGATGAGGATCATGTTCTCGTTGGTGTTTGTAAGCCATCCATCCAGCTTCAAGTTGTTTGCCGTGAGGGTAACCTTGATGTTAATATTACTCTAAAAATACGCCAAGACATTGAGAGCATGATGAAATCTCTAACGGCCACATTTCACAAACAAGTGGAATATGATATTGGATATTTCTGTCAAGAAAAAGAATTCTGCGCAGATGTTGAACATTTCTTCATATCTGAACATGAGCTTCTTCAACTAAAAAAGGACACAGTCTGTTGTAGTAAACACGCTAAAGAAAATCACAAGATTCACAGGAAAGAACTTCTCAAGTTTTGGAGAAAGGTTTGTAATTTTTCGTAGAAAGAAAATGTTCGTTTGAAATCTGTTTCATGAAATGATTCATTCTTGACACTTGCAAAGCTTTTCCTGCTGTGTGAAGTGCATGTCTATAATGACCATGTATTAAGGTATAATGTCAAAAAGAAATTGATATTGAAAACAATTAACAATGGATGTCTGTTGTTTTTGTAGTCGGCTTCGAAAGAAATCGGTTCTATGGTGTTTTCCAAAACGTAAAGATGTTAACAAGGTAATTTTCTTCTTGTCTTATAGATTAAAAACCTTAAATCACATATATAGGGTAAATAAAGGATGTTTTATTCTAAACGATAAAGATATTATTTAAAGCACATGTTCCCTGAATATGAAATTGAATTGTGATAGTCTGAAAATATTTATGTTTTCAAAAAGCCTAATCCTTGTTTGTGTTTAATTCACTGTAGGACTGCTTTTAATTGGTATTTTCAATACAAATTACAATTTTTAGCTTACCTGAGCTGAACGTTGAATGAGCTTTTCTGATCGAAGATCGTTCATTGTCGTCGTTGTGAGTTTTTCACATCGTCATTCTTTCCAGACCCACTGTGCCAATTCCAAGCAAAATTTGCCCAGGTTGTCCCTGGGTTAAGGAAATTTAGATCAGCGCAAATGAAGGGCCAAGTTCTCTACCAAAGGGTATATCAAAAAGGAATTTTAGTATTAAGTGGGGTTATTATTATTTTTTCTCGAGAACATCTGGACCAGTAATGACGAAATTTAGAGCTTTCTGGGGATAGTGATGATTCAAGTTTGTTCAAATTATACACATTATCCCCGGGGATACGATTGGGCCAAGAATATTATATTCCTTTTTTAAAAGAAGCATTCCAAATATTGTGGATTCAGGGTTTATTGTTAAAAAAACATATTGTTGCAGGCAAGAATACATCTTTATTTTCACAAGGATATATTGGGGAAAATCGGCCGACAAGTTAATCAGACGAGTTTTGTGACCCATGGTTAGTTTTCCTTTTTTCAGACACCTATTTTACCAGGAAGTGTCCAACATACAAACAACACCCTCAGAAATGGACGCAGAAAGGAGACGTTTAATTTGAAGAAACTTGAAAGGTTAAAAACACAGTGTTTTAACGAACACTTCAGACCCCCCCCCCTCGTCATTTTCCTTAAAAGAATTTAGAATTGAAACTATTAGATTAACAGTATAAGAGAACTTGAAACAGAGAGTCTCAAATGTGTGCTTAAGGGGGACGGCTGGGGCTTTATTGTTTGAAAACTACAAAAGCGAAACTTTTAATTTTTATACCATATACAACTTATATTAACTTCAGTGTACATGCCAAGTTTGGGGAAAATATACCGTCCAGGTATTTTAAGGGACTGTCTCAAAGTATAGGAACATTTATTATTAATAGGATTATATATAGGAAAATGCCAATTTTGGCACTTAAAATCAAATTATACCAATACTTCAATAGACATTTGTTTAATCTATTATATTTAATGAAAAATACTATATTGTACATTATATTTTTAAGAAATACAAAATTTTACCATCTTGCTTCCATACGGGGCATCTCAAAATGCCAAGAATTAACGAATTTTCCTGTTTTCTTCTTTTCTTTTTTAGAGTACTGCTTGATATGATGGACACAGAGGATTTATTGCGAAACATAATAGAAATAATAGAAACATTCTCAAATTTTCATGATTTAAGTTTCAAGAGCGTACGTTTATTACTTTTTTCTTTAATAACATTTTTATAACCCCTTTCTTTGAGAGTTTCAGTTTATTATAACGTCAAAAAGACACTGTTACGTCGTCAACCTACCTATCAATAGCAAAATCGGTTAAAAAATAGTTATATAAAATTGTAATTATATTTTGGACCTGTAATTTCTTAATTTTGTTTAATTTTATTAATTAAGCGAAAAAAATTTGCTTGAAAACCGTAAAAGTGCTTTATTTTTACTCTAAAGCGCGAAATATTGCGCAATAAAAACCACAATCGGTCCACTTTAATTTATAATGTTTTACAAAATCAACAGATCATAAAAAAATGTATACTAGCTTTGTCGAAAAAATTCATAATTGGGCAAATGCCAAATTTTCTTGATAACATCCGCGATTACAAACGTGTACGATAATATCTCGTGGACCTTGATTTAGTAAATATGTATATAAAAAATAAGATTGGGCCATGCACATTATCGTCGAAAATATGACTGCGATTTTAATAAATGTATTAATTTCAAACTATTAAACCCAAACTTTTCCAACTTTGATTTTTTATACCTTGTAGTTTGGGTTATAACTAGTAAAACTTAAAACCATTCATTTTGACAAGAATGTCATGTCTATGAACTTTTTGGAAAACCCTTCCATCTTTACTTAAATTGTAAGAAAATCTTGAATTTGTTTTCTTTGTTCACTTGTATTTCATATACTTTTGAATCTCTGCTTTAAACATGATATTTTGCTCAAGCGCGTTTTCTGTTGTATTATGTCGGCGTTGACTTGCTTTTGATTTCTTCTCTTTGTTTTTACGTATTTTTTCATAAGATATTTTATTCATATTTATTTTTAATATATTTGATGTTGATCCCTTAGGTTTTTTTATGTTGTTTAAAGATATTTCTGAAGAGTACACTGTTTTGTTATCTTTAGATCTTATTTGGATTTTTAGAAATATATTTGACCCCTTGGTTTTAGTAATTTGATACTGTTTATAAATATTATTTTTGATAAGTAGACAGTGTTATTGGTTTAGTTGTTTTACTAAATACTAGTGGTTATATAAATAAACTTTATTGATATATAGTAAATTCTATTTGCTGACAAAGGTCCGGAAATCAATCCTTACTTACAGTGTCAATTAATGGCTGCGGTCGATAATTTGAATAGAACATTTTTGTAAAATAGCGGCACTCCATTTTGTTTAGTGACCCATGGCCAATATCGTCCTTTTGCCCATTCTCGTTGGGATTGTTACTCTTCAATAGAACCAGATCCGATTCGGTTTTCAGATGTGAAACGTAATTAAGACTATAGTTTGCATATGAGAACGAGGTGGTGGGGGGTCGGGGTGTTATGGCAGTAGTAAAAAAGATATTTAGGTTAATTGAAACGAGTCTTCTTTGTTTTTAACAAATATTTTAGCTAACTAGCATTTATCTGACAAGACAAGAACATTAACATAAGAGTTATGAAAAATTTACATCTTGAAACGAAAAGTTGTGTTAAAACCGGAAGTGTTATTGATAAAACATACTTGTTGATAAAACAAACGATTATCTAATGGGTACTGTCCACGTGCATCAGGCATACAAAATAAATAAAAAACTGAAGCGTGTGCTCCTAGCTTGTCACGATCGGGAATTAACAGAAAAAACCGTCGTCAATTCAATGCATAAATAATGGACTAACAATTAGTATGAAAAACGTCCGTCAGCATTTGACTCCATGATAAATTGTATTTGATGACAAGGTCATTGTACAAATGTATCGACTATAGAACTTACAAAATGATGACTTTAAACGAGACCGCTGATATTCTTGTTTCATCAACTTGTTAGTCAATAATTTACCTCGTCTAAGAAATTGTTCATGTATAGTGCATGCTCTTACGTATCGAATCATCTGAGATATATAAAATCTATATGCAAATGATGAAGGTATGATACTGCATATTAAGTAAGAAAATGTTTGCATATTTTAAGCATACTACGCTGTACCTGTTTTATTAATTTTTGTAATTAACAGGCTTGTGACAAAGGGATAAATGAATGTGTATGCAATCAGGATTTTCTTATTTTGGAAGTAGATTCTTCATGTTTCAGGTAATGTCTTACAATATTGAAAAACATTAAGAAAGTATAGATTAATAATTTTATTAATCCGAAATATACAGGATTTTTTTTAAAGGTCTATAAATATATGATCTGATATCAGTTTAATGCCCACTATCCTTCAGTGATGTTCTTTATGCTCTTTAGTTCTACTGCCAATCGACTGAGTTTTTTTTTTTTGTTAAAAGCAGACAAAAACAAATAACAGCGTGTAGAAGTGAAATACTAGTATATCATTTATCAAAGTAATAGACGAAAGAAGTAAAACATTTTCAAAATGGGTCTCAGAAAAAGGGAACTCATATATAAAGTATTACACATCTTAGTCAAAATATTGCACAATCTGACCTTCTGCACAATAATGACATTGTAACATGATTTACATAGAAAAAGGGGGACATCAACAGACTAAGATACGAATTCAAACCCTGTAATCTTTCACAAGGTACAATATTCATGTATTTCAAGCTGACCCTTTAGAACATCATAGGATTAAAAAAGATACAAAATTGCTGCTGCCTGTCACCAATAAAGGGGTTAAAAAAACCCAGCCACAATGTTAATTGCATGGACGATGTTTCTTTAAAGATTGAGGTAGCACATAATGATTTATAATCATACTCAAAAGTATTGTAAAATTCAAAAAGGGGGATAGACGTCAAGTTTTTATTAACTCATATAAGCAATTTACAATGTAATTGAATTTTGCAATATCTCATTTGTTTTGTTTTCTCCAAGGGAGCCATTCTTCATATAGCATATTTAACTTTTATTATGTTTTTTGCGGACGAACCTTCAGCATTATTTAAAACAGAGGGCAAAAATATTGATAAAAAACAAAATATTGTTAATTCTTTACAAATATGTTTTATTTTCACTTATAGTGACAAGTAATATCAATTCAACTATCCTGTAAAAAAAGAATATCATGATGTGATGAAAAGATTTTCAAAATCTGCTATTTCAAAAACAATCTAAAAGCATCATTTATTTATATATTGTAGACATAATCATAATAATTACCCATATGTCTGTATAAATTACATCCATGTGTCATGTCATGGTCATGTGATTATATATAAAAAATACACTGCTCATGACTGTTACATACTCTTCTGACCAAAGAAAACGTGTGAATTTGAATCTCCCTGTTTTGAACCCGTAATATGATCTACTAGATTAGTTTTATTATAACATTTAACATGGCATGCAAAAAGTTATCATTTATTTTGCAACAAAAGGGTTAATCTTCCCTTTTTTTTCGTTTGTCTTTTGGCAATCTGATTACCTGATGAGCAACCAGGTGCTTTACAGGTCACTGGACAGGCGTCCATTCCACCATGATTTGATGGATCACAGAAAAAGGCCTTATATTGCTGACACCGGCCTGGATTTTTCTCCAAACACGCTACTACAAAAGCATACAAACATACCATCTTAACCAATGGATATTTTTATTAGTTTAGCTTAATCTCAAATGAATATTTCATCGTAGGTGTCATAATTTTAAGTGCATGCACCTATAGGCATTGAGCTTTCTTTAAATAAAATTAATACGTTATAACTAGGACATCTACTTAATGTAGTGGTTCTGGTAGAAACCAACACATATTGGCACCTGTTTGAATGAAAGATTGATAGTGTGTTGTTAACGTCCAAGTCTCAATTTTTTCACCCATGATAGAGCAGATCAAATATGCTTGTTGAAAAAAACATGTTATTTTAATTGCTGTTTTAAGAAGGAGATATTGGCCTGTATTTCAGTGAAGCAATACCTGTTGATGTAGTCGGTGTTGTTACGTGGAGAGAGATTCCACCTCCTGGTGAAGTAGAAGTAAATGTATAGTGTATATAAATATCTTTTAGAAAGTTTTTCTTCTTTCATTATCCCTTTAAGAAGACTTTAAAAAAAAATCATAATTTGCTTAAAACAGGCATCGTTTTGTTTTTAAATCTGCTGGCCTGATGAACATCCAGGTTTTTTACAGGTCATTGGACACACATCTATTCCACCAGGGTTTGAAGAATCACAGAAAAAGTTCTTATATTGCTGGCAATGATTGTGGTTTTTATCTACACACCCTGCCACAATGGCAATTAACATATCATAGACAATTGATATATATTAATATATTATTAACCTCGAATATATAAAAGATTAATATTCATTTGCAAGATGTTCAGCACTTTTCAAATATCTTGTAATGTATCATTTTTTTTTGGGGGGGGGGGGGGGTAGACGTTTTTTTAACTTTCCAATGAATCTGT
This sequence comes from Saccostrea cuccullata, assembly GCF_032062105.1. Taxonomy (NCBI): domain Eukaryota; kingdom Metazoa; phylum Mollusca; class Bivalvia; order Ostreida; family Ostreidae; genus Saccostrea; species Saccostrea cuccullata. The sequence goes on along the minus strand of NW_026922492.1, from coordinate 543 downwards.
ATACAAATCTATGCATCCATCATCCAAGAATAATAACCGTTTATATATCTGTTAATAATATTTGATTTCACGACATAATACATCTTTCGTTGTATAAAATGTAACTTTTTCAGCTTTTATTGCCTACAAACTGCATTAACGTTTTCTTTATGATATAAATGATTAATATTCATTTGCAAGATTTCATCATGTTCAGCACTTTTCAATTATCTTGTAATATATCATTTTTTTGGTGGAGACGTTTTTTTAACTTTCCAATAAATCTGTATACGAACAAATCTATGCATCCATCATGATCCAAGAATAATAACCGTTTATATATCTGTTAATAATATTTGATTTAACGACATAATGCATCTTTCATTGTATAAAATGTAACTTATTCGGCTTTTATTGCCTACAAACTGCATTAACGTTTTCTTTATGATGAAGAATTCAAAACTGCATTGCGATCAGTAATTTGTTTATATCTGGCTGTTTGGGTTTTAGTAACGACATGCATTTAAAAGTAAGGTTTGATGCAGTGCAGAACTATTTAACAGT
>NW_026922491.1:0-20072 GCF_032062105.1 Saccostrea cuccullata | reverse complement strand
CTTTGTGGTGCATAGCAACATGGTGGCTAAAACATAGCAACAACTTACTTGAAAAAAATTACAAACACGTTTTAATGCAATTTCCATGCCACAAAACTATCGTTTGCATTCTAACTCAACAGGACTTTTTATTTGACGTCATACTTTCGTCATTTAAAAGCTCGGGTATTTCCGATTATGTCGGAAGCTTCCGAAAAGTTGAAATCTCGATCCCGATGCCTGGGAATTGATTTTGTTTTTTGTTTTTTTTTTCTTTTCTTCTTTTTTAATGAACTGAAGATAGGCAGTGGAAGTCAAAGCTGTGTAAATGTTTTTGATAGTAATTAAATAACTGCGCTCGCCCCAACGGTCGCACTGTAAAACATATTAAATGTGTGTAAATATCTGTATTTTTACAGTATAATTGATCGATTGATTGTTTACTGTTTAACGTCCTTCCCCAGAATATTTCACTTATATGGAGAAGTCACTTGATTGCCGGTGAAGGGCTGCAAATTTAGGCCTATGCTTAGCACTTATGGCCTTTGAGCAGAGAGGGATCTTTATTGTGCAACACCTGCTGTGACACGGGGCCTCGGTTTATACAGAACCACCCCATTTAGTCGCCTTTTACGACAAGCAAGAGAGTACTGAGGACCTGTTCTAACCTGGAAAGGTTTTTGCTATTTGAGTCAAAGAAATAAAGAATGGTAGCAAAGTTGACAATTGAAACATTTCACTTTCTGCTTATCGCTAAGAAGGAAGACCCACTCGTTGCTTTGCAACGAGCTTTGCTCTAGTTATTAGGGTCTTCCGTCTTCAGCGGAAGACCCTTCTATTATTCTTCGGTTTCTTTTTTACCTTTATTATTATTATTATTATTAAGGTCTTCCGTCTTCAGCGGAAGACCTTCTTGTTATTCTTAGGTTTCTTTTCCACTATTTTTAAGGTCTTCCGTCTTCAGCGGAAGACCTTCTTGTTATTCTTAGGTTTCTTTTCCACTATTTTTATTATTAAGGTCTTCCGTCTTCAGCGGAAGACCTTCTTGTTATTCTTAGGTTTCTTTTTCACTTTTATTATTATTATTCTTTTTTTTCTTACCGATTTTGTGCACGCGATTTCTCAAAAACGGCTCGATGGATTTCCATGAAACTTTCAGGACTTATGTAACATTACTTGAACCTTATGCATTTTTTCCCGATTTGATGACGTCACTTCCGGTTTGGAGATATTGTCGATTTTATGATTTTTGAAGGGTCAGATTGTCCGCAAACTTTCTCAATAATGGCTCAAGATAGAAACATAAAACTTTCAGGTATGATAGACCATAGTCTATAGATATGTATAGTGTATTTCATTTTTATCGGAAGTGCCGCACGTCGGCGCTCGCTATGGCCTGAAAATAGTCCTATCGCGAATTTCAAATTTTTGAACACCTTTTCTACGATATCTTTTTACCTGGAAACATTTTGTTAAAACATATAGAACAAAAGAAGTGTAGAATTCCAAGATCTTTCAAATGATATATTGCAAAAGGGGCTGGCCCCTAAAATGAGGGGCCTAGAGGGGCCGAAAGTTTTTTCCTTATATCTCAAAAAGTATTGAGAATTTGTAATAGGTCAAAGAAGCAAAGTTGTTCAAAATGTCAAGTTTTATCTACTGCAGCCGTCAAAATACGTCCGGCGTCGTCACTTCCGGCGAAACCGGAAGTAGTCTGAAAACGCGTATTTTTGCCGTTCTTGACAAGTTTTTGGATAACATATGTCTCTGGGAGCATAAAAATTAATTTTTCGTCCGTCAGCGTCATTTCCGGTCAAACCGGAAGTAGCCTAAAATAGCTAATTTTGAAGGTTTTTGATGCAAAATTGAAATTATATAGTCACTGGAGACGACATTGCTCATTGCTTTCTTTTTTGATGTCACTTCCGGCACTTCCGGTCAAAACCGGACGGAAGACCTACTCGTTGCTTTGCAACGAGCTTTGCTCTAGTTATTATTATTATTATTTTTATTCTTTTTTCTTCTTACAAAATTTGTGCAGAAGATTTCTCGGAGATGGCTCGTTCGATTTGCTTCAAATTTTCACGGTCGATGCGTTGTCATCTGAAGTTAATTCCGGCAAATTATTTTTTGGAAATTCACTTCCGGTCGGGAGTTATCGCCCTTTGATCAAAATTTGGAGGACCTCCTTGTCTGTGATGGAACTCAAAAACGGCTCAAGCTAGAAAGCTGAAATTTTTACTGATGATAGAGGACATGTTGCCACGTTGCACCTGGGTCAGGATATTTTCCGGAAGTGCCTAGTATGGAAGCTCGGTAGGGGTCAAAATTTAGGACACGTTTTATGAGTGATTTTTTGAGACATTTTGTGTCATATCTTTTGAAATATAAATATTTTGTTAAATCATACTGAACAAGATTTGTGCCAAAAATCAAGATCTTTCATATGATATCAAGAAAAATGTGCTGACTCATCAAATTAAGGGCTGAAAGGGGCCAACAGTTTTTATTCAATAACTCTTTTAAAGTCAATATTTTGTAATACATTACTGAAGCAAAAATGTTCATCTCAACCACTTACAACTTTATATAATGATTTTTATGTCATATGGTTCATAATTAGGGGCCACAAGGGGCCAGAATGCTAAATCTTTGATGCTTTATATCTCGAAATGGAGAAATATTTTGATAAGCAATATTGAACAAAAGATGTTCAAAATAATGTTCTGAACAATATGCTACCTTTCATTTTTTGCTAAACGGCCCCATAAAGGAGTTAAAGGGTTGGCCCCTAAATATTTCTTTTGCTAATAGCTCAAAAACGATAAGGAATTTCTAAACAGTTGTTGAACACAAAATGTTAAAAATCTTAAGAGCTTTAAGATGAGATCCTGAAAAAGGGGCTGGGCACTCAAATTAGGGGCCAAAAGGGGCCACAAGTCTTCAATCGATAACTCTTTATCAGTTAATATTTTGTAATACATTACTGAAGCAAAGATGTTCATCTCAACCATCTACATCTAAATATTATGATTTTTATGTCGTATGGTTCATAATTAGGGGCCACAAGGGGCCAGAATGCTAAATCTTTGATGCTTTATATCTCGAAATGGAGAAATATTTTGATAAGCGATATTGAACAAAAGATGTTCAAAATAATGTTCTGAACAATATGCTACCTTTCATTTTTTGCTAAACGGCCCCATTAAGGAGTTGAAGGGTTGGCCCCTAAATATTTCTTTTGCTAATAGCTCAAAAACGATAAGGAATTTCTAAACAGTTGTTGAACACAAAATGTTAAAAATCTTAAGAGCTTTAAGATGAGATCTTAAAAAAGGGGCTGGGCACTCAAATTAGGGGCCAAGAGGGGCCACAAGTCTTCAATCGATAACTCTTTATCAGTTAATATTTTGTAATACATTATTGAAGCAAAGATGTTCATCTCAACCATCTACATCTAAATATTATGATTTTTATGTCGTATGGTTCATAATTAGGGGCCACAAGGGGCCAGAATGCTAAATCTTTGATGCTTTATATCTCGAAAGGGAGAAATATTTTGATAAGCAATATTGAACAAAAGATGTTCAAAATAATGTCCTTAATAATATGCAACCTTTCATTTTTTACTAAACATCCCCATTAAGGAGTTGAAGGGTTGGCCCTTAAATATTTCTTTTGCTAATAGCTCAAAAACGAAAAAGAATTTCTGAACATTTGTTGAACACAAAATGTTCAAAATCTTAAGATCTATAAGATGAGATCCCGAAAAAGGGGCTGGGCACTTAAATAAGGGGCCAAGAGGGGCCAAAAGTCTTTTTTCGATAACTCTTTATCAGTTAATATTTTGTAATACATTACTGAAGCAAAGATGTTTATCTCAACCTTCTACAACTATATATTATGGTTTTTATGTCGTATGGTACATAATTAGGGGCCAAAAGGGGCCAGAATGCTAAATCTTTGATGATTTATATCTCGAAAGGGAGAAATATTTATCGAATGATAAGCAATATTGAACAAAAGATGTTCAAAATAATGTCCTGAATAATATGCAACCTTTCATTTTTTGCTTAACGTCCCCATTAAGGAGTTAAAGGGTTGGCCCCTAAATATTTCTTTTGCTAATAGCTCAAAAACAAAAAAAGAATTCCTGAATAGTTGTTGAGCAAAAAATGTTTAAAATATTTAGAGCTTTAAGATGATATGAATAAAAAGGGCCGATTCCTTAAATTAGGGGCCGTTAGGGGCCAAAAGCCGATTTTTTTAGTCTTTAATGTTCAATGTCTTTTTACAGATTGTGGTAAATCATTATTTTAGAATGAAAATCGCAATCAAAATCTCATCTCATCTCATCAAGAATTGGACGGAAGACCCACTCGTTGCTCGCAACGAGATCGTATCTAGTTATTATTATTGTTATTCTTTTTTCTTCTTACAAAATTTGTGCAGAAGATTTCTCGGAGATGGCTCGATCGATTTGCTTCAAATTTTCATGGTCGATGCGTTGTTATCTGAAGTTAATTCCGGCAAATCATTTTTTTGAAATTCACTTCCGGTCGGAGTTATCGCCCTTTGATCGAAATTTAGAGGACCTCTGTGTCTGTCACGTTACTCAAAAACGGCTCAAGCTAGAAAGCTGAAATTTTCAGCGATGGTAGAGGACATGTTGCCATATTGCACCTGGGTCAGGATATTTTCCGGAAGTGCCTAGTATGGAGCTCGGTAGGGGTCAAAATTTAGGACACGAATCATGACCGATTTTTTGAGACATTTTGCATCATATCTTTTAAAGTATAAATATTTTGTTAAAACATACTGAACATAATTTGTGCAGAATATCGAGATCTTTCATATTATATCAATAAAAAAGCGCTGACTCATCACATTAAGGGCAAAAAGGGGCCAAAGTCTTTAATCAATAACTCTTTAACAATCAATATTTTGTTATATATTACTGAAGCAAAAATGTTTATCTCAACCATCTACAACTATATATTATGATATTCATGTCGTATGGTACATAATTAGGGGCCACAAGGGGCCAGAATGCAAATTATTTTATGCTTTATATCTCGAAAGTTGGAAATATTTTGATAAGCAATATTGAACAAAAGATGTTCAAAATAATGTTCTGAACAATATGCAACCTTTCATTTTTTGCTAAACGTCCCCATTAAGGAGTTGAAGGGTTGGCCCCTAAATATTTCTTTTGCTAATAGCTCAAAAACGAAAAAGAATTTCTGAACAGTTGTTGAACAAAAAATGTTCAAAATCTTAAGATCTTTAAGATGAGATCCCGAAAAAGGGGCTGGGCACTCGAATTAGGGGCCAAGAGGGGCCAAAAGTCTTTTTTCGATAACTCTTTATCAGTTAATATTTTGTAATACATTACTGAAGCAAAGATGTTTATCTCAACCATCTACAACTATATATTATGGTTTTTATGTCGTATGGTACATAATTAGGGGCCACAAGGGGCCAGAATGCTAAATCTTTGATGCTTTATATCTCGAAAGGGAGAAATATTTTGATAAGCAATATTGAACAAAAGATGTTCAAAATAATGTTCTGAACAATATGCAACCTTTCATTTTTTGCTAAACGTCCCCATTAAGGAGTTGAAGGGTTGGCCCCTAAATATTTCTTTTGCTAATAGCTCAAAAACGAAAAAGAATTTCTGAATAGTTGTTGAACACAAAATGTTTAAAATCTTAAGATCTTTAAGATGAGATCCCAAAAAAGGGGCTGGGCACCCAAATTAGGGGCCAAGAGGGGCCAAAAGTCTTTTTTCGATAACTCTTTATCAGTTAATATTTTGTAATACATTACTGAAGCAAAGATGTTTATCTCAACCATCTACAACTATATATTATGGTTTTTATGTCGTATGGTTCATAATTAGGGGCCACAAAGGGCCAGATTGCTTAATCTTTGATGCTTTATATCTTGAAAGGGAGAAATATTTTGATAAGCAATATTGAACAAAAGATGTTCAAAATAATGTTCTGAATAATATGCAACCTTTTTTTTTGCTAAACGTCCCCGTTAAGGAGTTGAAGGGTTGGCCCCTAAATATTTCTTTTGCAAATAGCTCAAAAACAAAAAAAGAATTTACGAACAGTTGTTGAACACAAAATGTTCAAAATCTTAAGAGCTTTAAGATGATATGAATAAAAAGGGCCGATTCCTTAAATTAGGGGCCGTTAGGGGCCAAAAGCCGATTTTTTAAGTCTTTAATGTTCAATGTCTTTTTACAGATTGTGGTAAATCATTATTTTAGAATGAAAATCGCAATCAAAATCTTATCTCATCTCATCAAGAATTGGACGGAAGACCCACTCGTTGCTCGCAACGAGATCGTATCTAGTTATTATTAGGGTTTCCGTCTCCATTATTATTCTATTGTTTCTTTTTCACTTTTATTATTATTATTCTTTTTTTTTCTTTACAATTTTGTGCAGAAGATTTCTCGGAGATGGCTCGACCGATTTGGTTCAAATTTTCAGAGTTGATGTATCTTTATATAAACCTTATACGTTTTTTTCATTTTTTTGAAAAAATCACTTCCGGTCGGAAGTTATCGCCCTTTTATCAAAATTTAGATGGCCTCCATGTCTGTGATGGAACTCAAAAACGTCTCAAGCTAGAAAGCTGAAATTTTCAGGGATGATAGAGGACATGTTGCCATATTGCAACATGGTCAGGATATTTTCCGGAAGTGCCTAGTATGGAAGCTCGGTAGGGGTCAAAATTTAGGACACGAATCATGACTGATTTTTTGAGACATTTTGCATCATATCTTTTAAAGTATCATTATTTTGTCAAAACATATTGAACAGAATTTGTGCGGAATGACAAGATCTTTCATATGATATCGAGAAAAAAGTGCTGACTCATCACATTAAGGGCAAAAAGGGGCCAAAAGTCTTTTTTCGATAACTCTTTATCAGTTAATATTTTGGTATACAATACTGAAGCAGAAATGTTTATCTCAACAATCTACAACTATGTATTATAATTTTTATGTCGTATTGTACACAATTAGGGGCCACAAGGGGCCAGAATGCTAAATCTTTGACGCTTTATATCTCGAAAGGGAGAAATATTTTGATAAGCAATATTGAACAAAAGATGTTCAAAATAATGTTCTGAACAATATGCAACCTTTCATTTTTTGCTAAACGTCCCCATTAAGGAGTTGAAGGGTTGGCCCCTAAATATTTCTTTTGCTAATAACTCAAAAACGAAAAAGAATCTCTGAATAGTTGTTGAACAAAAAATGTTCAAAATTTTAAGATCTTCAAGATGAAATCACAAAAAAGGGACTGGGCGCTTAAATTAGGGGTCAAGAGGGGCCAAAAGTCTTTTTTCGATAACTCTAATCTTTATCAGTTAATATTTTGTTATACATTACTGAAGCAAAAATGTTTATCTCAACAATCTACAGCTGTATATTATAATTTTTATGTCGTATGGTACATAATTAGGGGCCACAAAGGGCCAGAATGCTAAATCTTCGATGCTTTATATCTCATAAAGGGGAAATAATTTTATAAGTAATATTGAACAAAAGATTATCAAAATAATGTTTTGAACAATATGCAATATTTCATTTTTCGCTAGAAGTTCCAATTAAGGATTTGAGGGGTTGGCCCAGAAATATTTCTTTTGCAAATAAATGTACCTCAGAAACAAAAAAACAATCTCTGAATAGTTGTTGAACAAAAATGTTCAAAATCCTGAAAGCTTTAAGATGATATGAAGAAAAAAGGGCTGATCCCTAATATTAGGGGCCTTGAGGGGCCAAAAGTCGATTTTTTAAGTGTAAATGTTCAATGTCTGTTTACAGACATGTAGGCAAAATTATTTTTCTTCACAATCTTTGTCATTATTTTAGAATGAAATTCTCAATCAAAATCTGATCTCATCAAGAATCGGACGGAAGACCCACTCGTTGCTCGCAACGAGATCGTTTCAAAATATCTTTTTTAATTTAAATATTTCCTTTGTTAGGGTCTTCGTCTTCAGCGGAAGACCCTTCTATTATTCTTCGGTTTCTTTTTTACCTTTATTATTATTATTATTTTTATTCTTTTTTCTTCTTACAAAATTTGTGCAGAAGATTTCTCGGAGATGGCTCGTTCGATTTGCTTCAAATTTTCACGGTCGATGCGTTGTCATCTGAAGTTAATTCCGGCAAATCATTTTTTTGAAATTCACTTCCGGTCGGAAGTTATCGCCCTTTGATCAAAATTTGGAGGACCTCCTTGTCTGTGATGGAACTCAAAAACGGCTCAAGCTAGAAAGGTGAAATTTTTAGTGATGATAGAGGACATGTTGCCACGTTGCAACATGGTCAGGATTTTTTCCGGAAGTGCCTAGTATGGAAGCTCGGTAGGGGTCAAAATTTAGGACACGTTTTATGAGTGATTTTTTGAGACATTTTGCATCATATCTTTGAAAATATAATTATTTTGTTATAACATATTGAACAACATTTGTGCAAAATATAAAAATCTTTAATATGATATCAAGAAAAATGTGCTGACTCATCAAATAAAGGGCTGAGAGGGGCCAACAGTTTTTATTCAATAACTCTTTTAAAATCAATATTTTGTTATACATAACTGAAGCAAAAATGTTAAGCTCAACAATCTACAAATATATATTATGATTTTTATGTCGTATGGTAAATAATTAGGGGCCACAAGGGGCCAGAATGCTAAATCTTTGATGCTTTATATCTCGAAAGGAAGAAATAGTTTGAAAAGCAATATTGAACAAAAGATGTTCAAAATCATGTTCTAAACAATATGCAACCTTTCATTTTTTGCTTAACGTTCCCATTAAGGAGTTGAGGGGTTGGCCCCTAAATATTTCTTTTGCTAATAGCTCAAAAACTATACGGAATTTCTGAACAGTTGTTGAACAAAAAATGTTCAAAATCTTAAGAGCTTTAAGATGAGATCCTGAAAAAGGGGCTGGGCACTCAAATTAGGGGCCAAGAGGGGCCAAAAGTCTTCAATCGATAACTCTTTATCAGTTAATATTTTGTAATACATTACTGAAGCAAAGATGTTTATCTCAACCATCTACAACTATATATTATGATTTTTATGTCGTATGTTACATAATTAGGGGCCACAAGGGGCCAGAATGCTAAATCTTTGACGCTTTATATCTCGAAAGGGAGAAATATTTTGATAAGCAATATTGAACAAAAGATGTTTAAAATAATGTTCTGAACAATATGCAACCTTTCATTTTTTGCTAAACGTCCCCATTAAGGAGTTGAAGGGTTGGCCCCTAAATATTTCTTTTGCTAATAGCTCAAAAACTAAAAGAAATTTCTGAACAGTTGTTGAACATAAAATGTTCCAAATCTTAAGAGCTTTAAGATGAGATCCTGAAAAAGGGGCTGGGCACTCAAATAAGTGGCCAAGAGGGGCCAAAAGTCTTCAATCGATAACTTTTAATCAGTTAAGATTTTGTTATACATTACTGAAGCAAAGATGTTTATCTCGACGATCGACAACTATATATTATGATTTTTATATCGTATGGTACATAATTAGGGGCCATAAGGGGCCAAAATGCTAAATCTTTGACACTTTATATCTCGAAAGTGAGAAATATTTTGATAAGTAATATTGAACAAAAGATGTTCAAAATCATGTTCTGAACAATATGCAACCTTTCATTTTTCGCCAAACGTCCCCATTAGGGAGTTGAAGGGTTGGCCCCTAAATATTTCTTTTGCTAATAACTCGAAAATGAAAAACAATCTCTGAACACTTGTTGAACAAAAAGTGTTAAAAAGCATGAGATATTTCAGATGATTTGAAGAAAAAAAGGGCTGGTCCCTAATATTAAAGGGGCCAAGAGGGGCCAAAATTGAATTTATTTTTTGCTTATTTTAACGTTCAATATTTAAAAAATACCATTACGGCAGCACAATCGTTTTTCTTAAGAAAATTATCATTATAAAAAAATCTCAATCAAAATCTTATCTTATCTCATCAAGAATTAGACGGAAGACCCACTCGTTGCTCGCAACGAGATCTCATCTAGTTATTATTATTATTATTATTTTTATTCTTTTTTCTTCTTACAAAATTTGTGCAGAAGATTTCTCGGAGATGGCTCGTTCGATTTGCTTCAAATTTTCACAGTAGATGCGTTAAATCTGAAGTTAATTCCGGCAAATTATTTTTTGGAAATTCACTTCCGGTCGGGAGTTATCGCCCTTTGATCAAAATTTGGAGGACCTCCTTGTCTGTGATGGAACTCAAAAACGGCTCAAGCTAGAAAGCTGAAATTTTTAGTGATGATAGAGGACATGTTGCCATATTGCACCTGGGTCAGGATATTTTCCGGAAGTGCCTAGTATGGAAGCTCGGTAGGGGTCAAAATTTAGGACACGTTTTATGAGTGATTTTTTGAGACATTTTGTATCATATCTTTTAAAATATAAATATTTTGTTAAAACATACTGAACAACATTTGTGCAAAATATCAAGATCTTTAATATGATATCAAGAAAAATGTGCTGACTCATCAAATTAAGGGCTGAAAGGGGCCAACAGTTTTTATTCAATAACTCTTTATCAAGTCAATATTTTGTTATACATTACTGAAGCAAAAATGTTAATCTCACCAATCTACAACTATATATTATAATTTTAATGTCGTATGGTACATAATTAGGGGCCACAAGGGGCCAGAATGCTAAATCTTTGATGCTTTATATCTCGAAAGGGAGAAATATTTTGATAAGCAATATTGAACAAAAGATGTTCAAAATAATGTTCTAAACAGCATGCAACCTTTCATTTTTTGCTAAACGTCCCCATTAAGGAGTTGAAGGGTTGGCCCCTAAAAATTTCTTTTTCTAATATCTCAAAAACGAAAAAGAATTTCTGAACAATTGTTGAACACAAAATGTTCAAAATCTTAAGATCTTTAAGATGAGATCCCGAAAAAGGGGCTGGGCACTCGAATTAGGGGCCAAGGGGCCAAAAGTCTTCAATCGATAACTCTTTATCAGTTAATATTTTGTAATACATTACTGAAGCAAAGATGTTCATCTCAACCATCTACAACTATATATTATGATTTCCATGTCGTATGGTACATAATTAGGGGCCACAAGGGGCCAGAATGCTAAATCTTTGATGCTTTATATCTCGAAAGGGAGAAATATTTTGATAAGCAATATTGAACAAAAGTTGTTCAAAATAATGTTCTAAACAATATGCAACCTTTCATTTTTTGCTAAACGTCCCCATTAAGGAGTTGAAGGGTTGGCCCCTAAAAATTTCTTTTTCTAATATCTCAAAAACGAAAAAGAATTTCTGAACAATTGTTGAACACAAAATGTTCAAAATCTTAAGATCTTTAAGATGAGATCCCGAAAAAGGGGCTGGGCACTCGAATTAGGGGCCAAGAGGGGCCAAAAGTCTTCAATCGATAACTCTTTATCAGTTAATATTTTGTAATACATTACTGAAGCAAAGATGTTCATCTCAACCATCTACAACTATATATTATGATTTCCATGTCGTATGGTACATAATTAGGGGCCACAAGGGGCCAGAATGCTAAATCTTTGATGCTTTATATCTCGAAAGGGAGAAATATTTTGATAAGCAATATTGAACAAAAGTTGTTCAAAATAATGTTCTAAACAATATGCAACCTTTCATTTTTTGCTAAACGTCCCCATTAAGGAGTTGAAGGGTTGGCCCCTAAAAATTTCTTTTTCTAATATCTCAAAAACGAAAAAGAATTTCTGAACAATTGTTGAACACAAAATGTTCAAAATCTTAAGATCTTTAAGATGATATGAATAAAGAGGGCCGATTCCTAAAATTAGGGGCCGTTAGGGGCAAAAGGCCGATTTTTAAAAGTCTTTAATGTTCAATGTCTTTTTACAGATTGTGGTAAATCATTATTTTAGAATGAAAATCGCAATCAAAATCTTATCTCATCTCATCAAGAATTGGACGGAAGACTCAAAATATTATGATTTCCATGAAAAAGAATTAAATCACTCGTTGCTCGCAACGAGATCTCATCTAGTTATTATTATTTTTTTCTTTTTCTTTCGCACAATTTTTGTGCAGAAGATTTCTCGGAGATGGCTCGACCGATTTTCTTGAAATTTTCAGAGAAGATGTATCTTTATCTAAACCTTATACATTTTTTTATTTTTTTGAAATTCACTTCCGGTCGGAAGTTATCGCCCTTTGATCGAAATTTTGATGACCTCCATGTCTGTGATGGAACTCAAAAACGACTCAAGCTAGAAAGCTGATTTTTTCAGGATGATAGAGGACATGTTGCCATATTGCAACATGGTTTTAGGAATTTTCCGGAAGTGCCTAGTATGGAAGCTCGGTAGGGGTCAAAATTTGGGACACGAATCATGACTGATTTTTTGAGACATTTTGCATCATATCTTTTAAAGTATTATTATTTTGTTAAAACATACTGAACAGAATTTGTGCAGAATGACAAGATCTTTAATATGATATCAAGAAAAAAGTGCTGACTCATCACATTAAGGGCCAAAAGGGGCCAAAAGTCTTTTTTCGATAACTCTTAAACAGTTAATATTTTGGTAGACATTACAGAAGCAAAAATGTTAATCTTAACAGTCTACAACTGCATATTATAATTTTAATGTCGTATGTTACATAATTAGGGGCCACAAGGGGCCAGAACGCTAAATTTTTTACGCTTTATATCTCAAAAGTGGGAAATATTTTGATAAGTAATATTGAACAAAAGATGTTCAAAATAATGTTTTGAACAATATGCAACCTTTAGTTTTTCGCTATACGTCCCCTTTAAGGAGTTGAAGGGTTGGCCCCTAAATATTTCTTTTGCAAATAACTCGAAAACGAAAAAGAATCTCTGAATAGTTGTTGAACAAAAAGTGTTCAAAATCCTGAGAGCTTTAAGATGAGATCAAGAAAAAGGGGCTGGGCACTCAAATTAAGGGCCGAGAGGGGCCAAAAGTCTTTAATCGATAACTCTTTAGCAGTCAATATTTTGTTATACATTACTGAAACAAAAATGTTTATCTCAACAATCTACAACTATATATTATGATTTTAATGTCGAATGGTGCATAATAAGGGGCCATAAGGGGCCAGAATGCTAAATCTTTGACGCTTTATATCTCAAAAGTGGGAAATATTTTGATAAGTAATATTGAACAAAACATGTTCAAAATAATGTTCTGAACAATATGCAACCTTTCATTTTTCGCTAAACGTCCCCTTTAGGGAGTTGAAGGGTTGGCCCCTAAATATTTCTTTTGCAAATAACTCGAAAACGAAAGAGAATCTCTGAATAGTTGTTGAACAAAAAGTGTTCAAAATCCTGAGAGCTTTAAGATGAGATCAAGAAAAAGGGGCTGGGCACTCAAATTAAGGGCCGAGAGGGGCCAAAATTCTTCAATCAATAACTCTTTATCAGTTGATATTTTGTAATACAATAATGAAGCAAAAATGTTTATATCAACAATCTACAACTAAATATTATGTTTTGAATGTCGTACAGTGCATAATAAGGGACCATAAGGGGTCAAAATGCTAAATCTTTGACGCTCTGTATCTCAAAAGTGGGAAATATTTTGATAAGTAATATTGAACAAAAGATGTTCGAAATAATGTTCTAAACATTATGCAACCTTTCATTTTTCGCTTAACGTCTCCGTTAAGGAGTTGAAGGGTTGGCCCCTAAATATTTCTTTTGCAAATAACTCGAAAACGAAAGAGAATCTCTGAATAGTTGTTGAACAAAAAGTGATCAAAATTCTGAGAGCTTTAAGATGATATGAAGAAAAAAGCGCTGATCCTTAATATTAGGGGGCGTGAGGGACCAAAATCGAATTTTTAAGTCTTTAATGTTCAATGTCTTTTTACAAATTATGGAGGCAAAATCGTTCTTCTTCACGATCTTTATTATTATTTTAGAATGAAAATCTCAATCAAAATTTATCATTATTTATCAAGAATAGAATGAAATTCTCACTTTTATTATTGTTTTTTTTCTTAAAATCTTCTCATCTTATCATAAAATTCAGGACTTATGTATCATCACTTGATCCTTACGCTTTTTTTTTCTTTTATGATGACGTCACTTCCGGTCTGAGATATTGCCGATTTTATGAATTTTAAAGGGTCAGTTTGTCCAGGTTTCCTCTGGGAAATGGGTTAAGATAGAAACATGAAACTTTCAGGTATGATAGACCTATGTCTGTAGATTTGCATTCGCATTTCGATTTTTCTGGAAACGCCGCACGTCGGCGCTCGCTATGACCCGAAAATTGTCCTATCGCGAATTTCAAAATTTCTCATACCTTTTTCTACGATATCTTTTTACCTGGAAATATTTTGTTATAATATATAGAACAAAAGAAGTGTAGAATTCCAAGATCTTTCAAATGATATCTTGAAAAAAGGGCTGGCCCTTAAAATTAAGGGCCTAGAGGGGCCGAACATTTTTCCTTTATATCTCAAAAAGTATTGAGAGTTTGTAATACATCAAAGAAGCAAAGTTGTTCAAAATGTCAAGCTTAATCTCATGGCGTCATCAAATTACGTCCCACGGCGTCACTTCAGGCCAAACCGGAAGTAGTCCGAAAACTCGTATTTTGGCCATTCTTGACAAGTTTTGGGGTATCTTATATCACTGGGAACATAAAAATTGATTTTCCGTTCGTCGTCGTCACTTCCGATCAAACCGGAAGTAGCAAAAAATGGTTGATTTTTGCATTAAATAACAAAGCTTTTGAGAATTCAACCCGTTTTGGGGCGTTATTTCTCATTTTCGTTAAAAAAGAAAGCTACTTCCGGTCAAATAGGACGGAAGACCTACTCGTTGCTTTGCAACGAGCTTTCTCTAGTTGCTTTACTACTTGAAACGCTTGTCACTATAAACCCAGATTTCTTGTTTTTTTCTGTTCAGCTAATTGAATAGTCCATTTTTAAGCATTACATTTTTATTGTTTTGTAAGAATCAGATCTTTTTTAATACAATGAGGATCGAAATAAATGTATTAAATTTCAACAATTTGAAACTAGTGAAAGACTGACGACTTGTTTTTCTCCGAAAAGTATGTATAAGAGGAAGAAAAAGCCATAAAAAACTTTTACGCCCAGTTTTTCTCCGAAAAGTATGTATAAGAGTAAGAAAAAAAAAACATAAAAACGTTAACGCCTGGTTTGTCACTGAAAAGCGCTTGACACCCAGTTTTTCATGAACTTGAATGCCCCCAACACATGGAAACATGACATTTGGTCTGGGGAAGTGTTTACCACCCAGTTTTTCATAATGAGGTCCGGCACACATGAATACTTACATTTTAATTGTTTTACTACTTGAAACGCTTGTCACTATAAACCCAGATTTCTTGTTTTTTTTTCCGTTCAGCTAATTGAATAGTCCATTTTTAAGCATTACATTTTTATTGTTTTGTAAGAATCAGATCTTTTTTAATACAATGAGGATCGAAATAAATGTCTTAAATTTCAACAATTTGAAACTAGTGAAAGACAGTCTGCTAGAGGTAACATCCTTAGGAATGGTGCAGGACAGTACTGCAAACAAATTGTTTACTTAAAGGTTTTTAATTACGGAGCGTAACGCATTATCTTAACGTAAACTGAATCTTAAATGTAAAAGAAAACGAACGACGCGTACAAATGATAATGGCCATGTACTACCTGGATGTACAAATGACGAACGGTCATATACTAGTATATACATGCTCTAACAGTACTTAGTGTTACAAAGTTCAACGACATAGAACACATTTGGGACGATATAGACGTCGATTACCCTCTAGAAGTGCTCAAAGAGATTGAGGAGATTGAGAAATCGTATATTCTCAGACAAGAAAGTCCTCATTTTTCTTAATATATATATTTTTTATTCAGCTTGTGGGATTTTCTTAGATAAAAAGCATAAGTTTGTTTTTCAAATCTTGTTGTTTAGAAAATAAGGGAATTATTCAATAAGAAAAAAGACTGGAGAGTTCAAAATGAAGTATGTTTGATTTTATTTTTTAATTGATAGTTTTGAAAGGATTATTTTCTAAAAAGTTATCTAAAACTAAACTTTGCAATTTTTTTTTATATAAATAATTATAAAAAACTCTTGAAACACGAAAAAATGGCTCTTGATAACCACTCAACCGCCGAAGAAAAAAGAACCTCAAGAGACCCAACACCAGTATATACGTGTTAAAAAATAAAAGGAAAAGATCATAGTTGCGTTCAAAAAATGAAGTGGATATTTTTTTTAAGCTTTAGAAGGAAACAAATTTTGAAGGGATTCAATTTTAAACACAGTTTTAAGGGGGGAAAATTGAGCATGTTAAATTTGCTAGAACTTTTTACATAAAAAAAAAATCCTTATAATTATAAAGAACTTTTCTTTTGTCCTTAAGAGGTCTTCAAATGTGAGTCAATCCTCGGGTTCAACATCGGAAAATGTTTCTGATACTATACAAGTATGTATGATAAATGATAAAATAAGATAAAAAAAAATAGAAACATAAAATATAATAATGTAAAAAAATAAAATAAAGAAAAGAAAAGAATAAAATAAATAAATATAAATAATATGTAGAAATATTTTTCATCTGGATTTTTAAATTGAAATTTACAATATAAGTTCAAAAAATTGAAGTGGGTATTTTTTAAGCTCTAAAAGGAAACAAATTTTGAAGGGGTTCAATTTTAAACGCTGTTTTAAGGTGAAAAAATTGAGCATGTTAAATTTGATAGAACTTTTTAGATAAAAATATATATCTTATAATCATAAAGAACTGTTCAACATCGGAAAATGTTTCTGATACTATACAAGTATGTATGATATATAAATAATATGTAAAAAATATTTTTCATCTGGATTTTAAAATTGAAATATAAGATCAAAAAATGAAGTGGATATTTTTTTTAAGCTCTAAAAGGAAAAAAATTTTGAAGGGGTTCAATTTTAAACGCTGTTTTAAGGGAAAAAATTGAGCATGTTGTCGTTGCTAGCTGGACGACCACAAGGCTGTTTATATTAGCGAATTAGTCTTAATGCATCGCAAATTGGCCGTAGTTTAGTTAGACTGACCGTATAAAATACTCGGTACTCTAGTGAATATCTTCATTACAGGACAGAATGACAACAACGTTACTTTTTAGATCCACTGAAAGCAAGCACTTGTTTCCAAACAACAACCCTAACAACTTTACAGTTGCATTGCCGAAATGGCTAGCGTTTAAGGGACACTGGACACTAGAACTAAGCGAATTATATACCACGAGCATTGCCGGGACCATCGAAAAAGAGTTTTTTATCTACTGCGATGCATGCGACATGTCTGTGGTGGGTGAACAGTTTAGACCATTATTGAGGCATGTCGTTTTGAAATCTAAGAAGAATCAAATCTTCCTGAGACCATATGCAGTACCGCTACGAATCAATGAGTTCGAGAATATACGACTGGATATAGGAGATAAAGATAATAAGCCTGCTACTTTCTTGAATGGCGAGTTGGTTCTTACTCTTATTTGTCGACCCGTTGTATCGTCTATTCCACCGTAACAACATACAAAAAGTGATATTTATCCGTGTCTCAAACATTCACAAACTATAAGACGAAAAAATTAATTTGGGATTCTTACAATGCAGGATATTCCGTAACCCATGAGAATACGATTGGGGCCAGGAGATATTTGTGGTACATTCGAAGGACACTTAAGAGGAAGACTTTCACTCTACAGAATTAAAAACTATTTTTAAAAGTGCGAGTGTTCTTGAAGATGAGGACAAAAGTATAATTTGAAGACCATGAACCTAACAAACGACACCATGTAAAATGGACTCATTGGCCGTCAAAATTTAGTAAAGTCGATGATGTGAAAATTTAAAGTTGATGACTTCCTGACTTTTTATTATCTTATTTGTAAATCAAATGCTTGAAAACAAAATTAGTTGAAAAATAAAATTTCTTCGTGACTTTAGTTGAGTTTTTTCCCAGATGTCTGAAAAATTATATTTAAAAACATCTTGAATCAAATAAATATTATGGTATTCGTGTTAATAGATCTTGGGATCTCTCGGAATAAGGTTATAGCTGTGGTGGTTCAGCCACCAACATCAGCAACATCAACAACAGTTATTCATTTTCTTACTCTTTCATTTCTTCTCCTTTTCAACAACAAGTGTAGAGCCCTTAACACTCCTCTAAATTATTCATTGATTTTAAAGCCTAAAAATTTTCTGTAACGTTAAAATAGTTGAAAAAAAAAGATATCAAGGTCAACTTCTAATTCCGAGAACTTACATAATAGAGAGACCTAGCTGATCTTTTTCAGGTTCGTGTATGCACGACAAAGTTATTGACATGATTTATTCGAATTTGATATATTGAAAAAAGGTAATTCAGAAAACTGTCAAATTACTAGTTTCAGGTGATCTATTACATTTACTTGAATACTTTTAAAACATGCATAGATTTGAATTGATTGTAAGGAAGATGATTGACTTGATGCAGACACAATGGTTTGTATAAGTTTTGGCTGAATAATACATTATACAATTACTTGATATATACCTCTTCTGTGCGATAATTGTCGGCGAAAGAGCTCAGGTGATTCCAGCTTAATAAAACATTACACTCTTACATATCGTAATCAATATTATTATGATAACAAATCATAAAGACAAAAGACAAAAAAAACCTTGAAGTCACGCCAAATGTTTCAGCAAACAACATGTTTTCCTGATCATATACATACAGTGTATATATGCACACAAGTAAATTGATATGTCTATTGTAATTCTTTGATGTTCTATATCAGTACTTGAAGTAGTTGTCATTCTCAAATTAGCAGTAAATTTCTTAGTGTGAAAAGATAAATATCAACAGAAGATGCCTGAAATTCGTAGTCTTTTTTTAATTTAAGAAAGGATTGTCATTAAACTTTTAACTGATGCAGACTGGGGAAAATGTTTTTATGCTAGCAATGTCAATCGTATGTGTTGTGCTTTTAGATTTTTTTATGAAATCTTAGACAAAATTGCTCTAATAAAAGAGGTTAAAATAAAAATAAAATTGTGCCATGGATGAAAAGTGACATTTTGTAAAGTATTCAATTAAGGGATCAACAGATTTTGAATTTTAGAAAGTCTGAGAATGAAGATGATTAGAAACGTTATTGTAAAACTAGAAATTTGAATAAGGCCATATGTGAGATCAAAACATTAATGACAAAATTGAGCAAAATAAAGACAATCCAGAGAATCTTCAGCCCTGTTTAAAGAACATTTGTTATCAACAAAATAAAAGAAAGTAATATTGCATTATCTATTAAGAAAGAAAATGTTTTGAAAATGAACAAATTGCAAATCACTTTAATTTTTATTTTACTACAATAGCAGCTAAACTTGTCAGTCAATTACCTACCCCAAAGGTAAACCGCGGGTTATAATCCCACTGTGGGACATGGAGACCGGTCTTTCGGATGTAACCGTATAAACAAAGGCCCCGTGTCGCAGCAGTTGCTGGTACGAAAAAGATGCCTTTGTGCTCAATAGCCAGCAGTGACGAGTATAGGACAAAATTTGAGAGCTTTGTTTTCAAAGAAGTTTATATTAAAACCTCAAAAAGTACAGGATTTGATGTTATCCCTGCCAGATTTTTTTAAAGATGCTGCCCCTATTATAAAAATACCTATTAATATTTAATCTCCATGTCAATATCAGAAAAAAAAACTGTGCCTGATGACATAAAAGTAGCTAAAGTTAAACCCCTATTCAAAAAAGGCCATAGCTTAAAACCTGAAAATTATAGGCCTGCAAATCATATTTCATGTGGGGTACCTCAAAGCAGTATCCTGGGGCTTCTCTTATTTTTATTGTATTTAAATGACCTGAGTATCAGTAGATTCTAAATTCAAGGTTCTTTTAAATGCAGAAGACACATCTATTCTTTTTACACACACCAATCAAAAAGTTATTTGTAAAAAAAATATCTGAGATGTTAGAGGAATGTAAGCACTCGTTACTTGATCATAATG
>NW_026922490.1:0-19872 GCF_032062105.1 Saccostrea cuccullata | reverse complement strand
ACTTTTCAACGTTTGCTTTGTTGCGCCTTCTTTGGCTAATTAACTTCGATGCCGCTCTAAGGGCTTCCCTACCTCACATTTTATTTTTATTTCTTACCAACTTTTCTTCTCTCTGCTTTGTTTCTATAAATAGTGTCCATCTCATCAACTTTCAGGTTTCGTAGCATCTTTGAGACATTTTCCATTTTTTCAGTAGATTTTATGGCACTTCTTTTAATTTTTGACCAATAAGCTTGAGGCTCACCATAGCCCTCCTTCCCATTCCTTTCATCAAGTTTCTTTTGCACATATTCAAGTGCCCCCTGAGCCACCTTTCTGCTCCAGTTTCTCCTTACACATGGTATATCTTTCAACCTTCGTGCTTGGTAAGTCATGATTCCACCTGAAGCAAATTTTAAAACATCTCCGTATGCGTCTTTCAGGTTTTCTAATTGAAAATTTACATTTTGTTCCTTGTAATATCGGGTATTGTCCTTGCCATTTAGTACTTCGAGATCACAAAATGTCAAAAAACTGTTCAATCGATCTTCTCTCTCCTTCCTTTCTCCATTTCATTGTATCCTTTTTTGAGGAAAACTGCCATCTGTTGACCACACACTTTGCAATATGAATTTGTTGTTTTCCTCGTGTTTGGCATTTACTGGAGTTATATAGTACAACTCTTCATATTCGCGCTTGAAACTTTCACTTGGGATGGCAAAGGATTTCCCAGATGTAGATGATGGCATGTGGACTATCATTTTTTCCTTTTGTTTCTCATTTGGTGGCTCTTCTTTTCTCTTACGTAGTTCATCAATTTTATCTAAGCATCGAATAATTTCTAGCTCCAACATTCCAACTTCTTTCAAATGTTTTTCAGTTACATAAGCCATATGCGTGACCTTCTTTACACCTTTTTGAACTAGTTTTGGCTCATATTCCTGCAAGTCTAGTTCCTCTAGCCATTCCATTAATGTTTGTTCTGCCATTTTACCTACGCAATTAAAACAAACATGTACAAATTAATTTTAGATTTAATAGAGAGAGAGAGAGAGAATATTTATTTTAAAATAATAGTACTTGTTTCCGATCATGATCAGAAGTCATTATCAAAAAACTAGCCTTTATTTATGTATTGTAAATCATTGCATTTGTGTTTTAATTAATTAACATATGTGCAGTTTTTTTAAATGAATTTTTATGATGCGTTACTTGTAATTATTATATGCATAACTGTAAAAAAAATATATAATTATACTTACTATGTGATCTTGTAATTGCAAGTAATGAAACCGTGCCAAAATACGCTATGAAGACCTATGGTTTGAAAAAATCGGTTGCAGAAACTTGGTCTGGTAAATTCAAGATACATGTGATTTTGCTGATCAATTCCGCTTCAAGAATGTAAATGATAATTGACAAAACTAACTTTATTTTATCTTTTACAACATTTTAGTCCTTAATGTTTATACATAGTCTTTATTAGTAGTATAATAGAAATTTACCTTTTTCTTTCTTGTGTCTCCCTTGCATATTTATTTGTGCCATCTGTCAATGGGCGAACACATCTGTCATCAAAAATCAATTCAAAAAATTGTTTTTCATTATCTTCCGGTCCCAGACTATGTGACGGTCCAACATCACACAAAAAAGGGGGTGTTTCCGATGATTCTAATACAGAGGACCAGCATGGTTCCAAAGGCTGTAAGGGTGGAACTACTGGTATTTCATCTTCCTCTACATCAGAAATGTCAGAGTCAGCGAAAGATATGTCTTCTGAATTTGTGTCCTCGCTATCGTCGGAACTGTCAAATATTTACATTCGCTGTGTTTTTCTAGTAAGTTTGACAACAAAATTGATATGAAAAACAATTTTACGATTATTATCTATTATGACGTCAGATCTACTAAGTACGGAAGCGTATTAGTGCCACTTGACGTCACAATTTTTTAATTTCGACACTTTAATCTGTAAATTTTACATTTAAAGTGAGAAATTCAAATATTGAAGTATATTTTAGTTGCCTCCAAACAGGTAAAATGTAAATATAATCTGTAAATTTTTCACTTTAAAGTGTAAATTTTAATTGGTGTGTGAATCACACAGATTAATCTGTACATAGGCTGTAAATTATACACTTTTAATCGTGAAATTTACACTGTGTGATTCACACACCATCTTCAACTCCTCACAAAACTAAAAAACATGTTAGTTTAATAAATTTTATGAATTTATAGCTTATTATATCCACCTTTTCTTCAGTATTACAACAAAAATTTATATGCAAATGACGCAAT
Source organism: Saccostrea cuccullata (assembly GCF_032062105.1). Classification (NCBI taxonomy): domain Eukaryota; kingdom Metazoa; phylum Mollusca; class Bivalvia; order Ostreida; family Ostreidae; genus Saccostrea; species Saccostrea cuccullata. The sequence goes on along the minus strand of NW_026922490.1, from coordinate 17,595 downwards.
TTTATGATGATTATCTATTATGACGTCAGATCTACTAAGAGATGTATTTTTCCACTATTTTATTTCAAAGAAAAATTTTATTTTAATATAAAACATGAGAATTAAATTTTATCATACACGAAACATGGTCTGTTGGCTTAAAAATGTGTTACTGAGGATGTGTGAAGATGCTAAATTGACTATGTGAATAAACAAATAAAGTGTAAATTTTACAGATTAAAGTGTAAATTTTACAGATTAAAGTGTAAAATTTACAGATTAAAGTGTAAAATTTACAGATTAATGTGTAACACAGATTAAAGTGTAAAATTTACAGATTAAAGTGTAAATTTTACAGATTAAAAGTGTAAAATTTACAGTTTAAAATGTAAAATTTACACTTTGAAGTGTAAAATTTACAGATTAAAATGTAAATTTTACAGATTAATGTGTAAAATTTACACTTTAAAGTGTAAATTTTACAGATTAATCTGTAAATTTTACAGATTAATGTGTAAAATTTACACTTTAAAGTGTAAATTTTACACATTAATCTGTAAATTTTACACTTTAAAGTGTAAAATTTACACTTTAAAGTGTAAAATTTACAGATTAATGTGTAAAATTTACAGATTAAAGTGTAAAATTTACAGATTAATGTGTAAAATTTACACTTTAAAGTGTAGAAATTAAAAAAAAGTGAAGTGTCCAAGTGGCACTAATACGCTTCCGTAACTAAGAGATGTATTTTCCCACTATTTTATTTGTCTTTAAATATTATATTCCGCTGGCATGAGGATAAAACGCTAAACGAAAAGTAGTCCGAAAAATCTGACGTCTTCCTGGCTTTTTTACGATTTTGATATTTACCTGCCAGGAAAACGTCAGAACCGGCGCCATTGACGTAATCTGGGAAATCGCCGCCTCCAAACGGAGGCGGCATTCTCGAGTTGATTTTAGATACTTGCGAACTGAATTAAATTTCAAATTCAAAAGTTATCAATAGTACAATAGTTAAAGAACTTACCAATATAGTTTTTATGGTTCATTTATTAAAAAAAAAATAATCCGTTGAAAAAGGTTTTATCACACAGTCGAGATTTGTCTTCATTTCGTGCATTTTAAAATCTTTCATGTCCCGTTACGAAATGTGGAGTGATATTTTCTTTTCATCGATGTTGGTGAGTACTAGAGACATTGTGCTTTTGATAAATTCTGATTTCGGCATTAAGGTCGGTTCACAAGTATCGAAAATCAACTCTAGTTGATGGCGGCGAAATTTCCAGTTTTCGTGATGGCGCCGGTTCTGACGTTTTCCTGGCATGTAAAATATCAAAATCGTAAAAAAGCCAGGAAAACGTCAGATTTTTCGGGCTAAACGAAAAGCAGATGCGTTCAAGTGCGTGACTGTGGGGTAAAGGTATATGCGTTAAAGTGCGTGACTGTGGGGCAACGGTATATGCATTAAAGTGCGTGACTGTGGGGAAGGGGGTTAATTCATGACTTAGATCTGCAGTGTCGCATGCACTATGCCCAACATGACTCAAAAAACCATAAAGTTGAGCAAGTAATGAATTACCTGACTGATGCAGCAGGGGATGGTCGTCACATTTTACCAGGTAACACGTCCCTGTTGGACCATTTTAGCAGTGAAGAATTGATGAACATGTCGGAGGAGGAACAAATAACTCAGAAAGAAAACATTATGAAGGGAACAGCTCATCAGTGTGCAGAGGAAGTTGCTGCAAGCTACAGAGGGAGGCCTGCAATGAAAACAACTATACATGCAAAGGTTCCAGACTCTAGTAACCCATATCATCATTTCTTTTTCGATGAGATGTACTTGAAGAAATGCTTAGATGCAGGAAAGAAGACTTTGCCAGAATGTGCTGGACATGGATATTACCAGTTTTTGCAGCAGAAATTTGATGAAATGTACAAGTCATTAGATATGATAATGGTGTAGAAGCAATTAGAAAAAACAATGATTTTCGATGTCCAAAGGATGCAAAGGATTCCAGCTCCTGTTCCGGATTTAAGGACAGAAAATGAAAAAGGAGAATGGCACTATCATCTGCCAAAGACGCTACCAGACCAGTTCAAAAATCCTGATGAAAAAGAGCTAGATGACTTCTGTCCAAGAGCTAAACTACACTCACTTATAACATCCCTGGGACCAATGAATCTGGTGGAGGTGAAAAAGGGTAACATCATAGAAATTGTAGACAAGAGTGATGTGTGGAGCAGATTAAGTGATGAATTAAAAGAATTCATTCACAGATATACTGGAAAGGATTTAGAGGATAATGTGCAAAAAGAGGCAGAAAAAAATATATCTGCGGCAACTACAAAGGCAGGAAACAAATATGACTAAGAAACAAAAACAAAAACTGGTAGATGGATATAAAGTCTTCCTCAGTCATGGTAGCCTGAAAATGACTATTTCGAAGGAAAAGGAAATACCAAAAGCTGTTCCGTGGAATGGTAATTTCAGAGGGACTGAATTTACAAATACCTGCTCAGCTGATAATGGACTATTCTTCTTTCACGTACTTCAATGTATGGATGAAGGTATAGCAGAAGAAAAAAAAAAGCAGCAAAATACCGTGTCTTCAGTTGCTGAACAGGGTCCATGTGCTCTTCAAAAAATGAAAGTTCTCAGAGGGGAAGTTTTTTGGTTTAGACAGTTTGACAAATTCAGAGAAGACTTAGAAGTGTGGGATGCTTTTGGCTCAGAAGATGAATATTTCTTCAAAGTGTTATGGCCATTTACAACAACAATATACACAAGCGAATGCCAGAATACCTCAGGAAAAAGCCGGGAACCAGTCAAGATACCACAGTTTTGAACCATATCATTCAGGTTTGATATACATGTACTATTACATTCATCACTGATTTTGCATTTGCTCATGTTGAAGTCTGAATAATCTCTGAACTATTGGATCTTTCATATTGTTTCTTCTGTAGTCTTTTATGCAGAAGTATTCCATTTTATATTTACAGTTACCCTGAGGCAGGAGCTACATCTTTTGAGGAAGGCGTATTATTATGGCTAAAGAACCAAGAAGGAAGAAAATGCCAACAACGTCTTGATGGATTGAAGTAAGGCTACAAGTATAATCCAATTACGGTAGTCAGTTTATACATGAACTGCAATATTTCAAGTAATAATATAATTTAAAGTAGGAGCTGAGATATTACACAAATTCAGGAAAGCAGCATCTGTGAAAAAATATTAGAATGTCCGTCTGTTGTTGATTTTAAATATTTGTATTTTGGAGATGCTATATCACAATCAGAAGCTGAAATCATTGATTCAAATACACAGTACATGTAGTTATTTTGGAAATTAAATATATGTTTTTAATATAGAATCATTATAAATATTATCACAACTATATCAGACTTCTCTTTTTCATAGCGACACTTGTGGGTGTTGGCGAACTTTCTCAGAAATGGTATTTCTAAATGGTGAAGGGCCTCTAATCTTGCCGATTGAGATCAGCTACTGTCCCTGGACAAGGCTACCATTAACCATAGGAATAAGAGGAACAAGGTAAAAAGATCAGGAAGGTATTAAAAGTCTAAATATTGTGATTAGAAAGTTTTATTAAAGTGGGTCTATAAAGATTTTTTTTAAATGACTAGCTTTAGTAAAAAGATCTGTTAAGAAATAATAATAATTGAAATTGAATGGCAAAGTTTATTTCTCTAAATATGAAAAGTTAAATTTATACAAGATAAAACCTGAAGTATACTGTTCATTTCTCCTAAGCTACATCAGTGTATTATGAATTCTTTTTTTCTTTACATTATACAGCAAAACTTGTTTAGTACGAACACGGATATTGCAAATTTACGGATATAGCGAATTCATCTTGGATCCCCAGCTATATAAATTGAATGAATTTCTTATACGGTTATAACGAGTTACGGATATAGCGAAGTAATTTCGTAGGTCCCAGTGACTTCGTTATAACCGATTTTTGCTGTAATTCTATTGTTTAATTTAGAACAATAGTCACTAAATTTGTCAATTTTATTAAATAGGTACCAACTAAGCCTTCTTACATATGGCAATGGTGGCCACTTCAGCTCAGCGCTTCGAATTTCCGGCCAAATCTACAGCTATGATGGACTGAGAGAGTATCACAGTCCAGGGTCTGGTCTGAAGAGAATTACAGCTGATAAATTTGGGATACCTCCTCCTGGCTACCAAAGAGACTATGCTATTTACATCAAGCATTAAGACTGACTTTTGTTGAAGCAGTTGCTGTTCCTTACATTAAATCAATCGGGTATTGTTAATATGGGCCTATTTGTTTTTATTTTTAAGAAAAATCACTTGTTGGTATCAGTTGCTCAAGGTACCGCTTTACAAAGAAAATAAATAATCTGTCCTTGACTGGAATGAAAATAAATAATCTGTCTCAACAAAATTTGCCAGCCCCCCCCCCCCCCGAATCAAATGGTCGTCCCCTAACTTGTATAAAGAGCGCGTTTTATGAACAATAACTCGAGAAGAGTTCGAGACATTAGAGTGAAAATCTTTTTGTGTAGAGATAAAAACACTCTAAAATGGCAGCAACTCCCCTGTACTCTTATAGAAAGACCTAAATTTTCATTGACGGAAATGTTGGAGATGAAAATTTTGTGACGAAAACGGTAAAACATCGGATATGAAAAGTTAAATTAAAATAAAAGAATTAAAATGCACTCATATAGAGACACCACCACTTGCCGGTGGAGAGCTGCAAATTCAGTCCTATACTCGGCACACTGGGTCATGGACGTTAAGAATGGTCCTTTGGACGAGACCGTGTAAACCAAGGTACCATCTCACAGTAGTTGGTGGCACGAAAAAAGATATTCCTCACTGCTCAAACAGAGGGATCGAACCATCGACATAAGGATCAACTCCTCACTTCGCGATGCTCTAATCACTGCGCCACGCGGGCGACGTTAAAGAAAATACAAGCATCTCGTAAAGTTTAAACTAAGGCCAAGAAAATAAAATGTATTGCAGCACTATACATATTTTTTAACAAAACCTTCTGGGAGAGGTGGTGGTGGTCTACTTTTCATAAAAATCAAAGTGCATAGCATCTTGGTTGGGGGTGGGGTGGGGCATAACATGGATATCTAATTGGGGCTTCTTAAACTTTTTTTTAATAAAATTCAAAGTGCATACATTTGCATCAAAAAAGGGAGGCATAACCTGCATACATAATTGGGCAGTTTCCCTTATACCCTTTAGAAACATAGATCACGTACATGTTTGATTTAAGTTTCAGTAATTCACCTACCTAGGATTAAAGAATACCTCACAGTTGCTTGATACGTAAAATAATATGGCATTACGCAAATACGAAATAGAACTTACCGAGCGAGTCCATCGAAGGAATACCTAAGGTGGCAGGGGTTAGTTTCGTACTAAAGACCCGGTCAAATTCTTTAGGTCAACTGAGTAACTCAGGTGACCTATTGCTAAGATTTGTTTTCGTCCGTCGTCGTCCGTTGTGTGTCGTGTGTTAACATTTGAACATTTTCAGCTTCTCCGCAAACCACAGAACCAATTTCAACCAAATTAGGTATACAGCATCTATGGGTGAAGGGGAACAAAAATTGTGAATTTCATGGTCCCTGCCCCCCGGGCCTGAGGGGTGGGGCCAAAACCACTAAACTAATTGCAATCTTTAATCAAAGTACTGAAAGTACTGTTAGACGGAGGCTTCATGTATGAGAGAACACAAAAGAAATATATATATCATACATAGCTGTAAAGAATATTTTGAGAAATAATGTGTGGGGTTTTTTTTTCAAATCAACATTTTTTTCAAAGGATACTCCAATATTCATGAGGTTTTTGGGATATTATAATTTCATCTTTGTAATGTAAACTTCGCCATGATTAAATTTCACTGTTATTTAGATGAGATACTTTTAAATATTAAACCTTTCAACGTAAGAAACAGTAATTGACTAGGCCTGGTTGACATAAAACTTAGACGGGCTAACTTTTTATCCCAGTCTCACTTAAGGAATATATAGTGGAAAAGTGAGACTGAGATCAAAAGTGAGCTTGTCTAATATAAGTTGTATGCCCCCAGGCCCGGTTTGATGAATGTAGGTCTAGTATGTTCTAGTCATGAGCCCACTGGCGGAATTAAAAGGGGCCCCTGGCCCCCTCCCTTTGAGTCCAAAAAATACGCAATATTTGATAAATGAGTGTTTTAATTGTGGCTGTGGGCCCCTTCCCTGACCTCAAACTGGTCCCCCTTTTTCAGAATTTCTGGATTCAGCACTAGGCCTCAGCCAGTCAGGAGTTTCCATATTTCAAGATATCTTATTTATAGGTCACAGAGACCTACTGTTAACATAATTATGACATGTAACAGCTACCAAAATCAAAATTTCTCGGCCTTATTATAATTATGTCATGATATGACCTAACATGGAAAAAGAAGCAGCCAGGTAATTGGAAATGAACAACATAATATAGTATAGTTTGTCTTAAAATTTTGTGATACAAAATGGAGTGACCTAGTTTGATGCAACACAGAATTTTCTTTAAGTAATATAAAGTCATTAACATGCAATAAATGTTCGTGCCAGAACACAATTTTTTGAGTGGAATAAAATATACTTTCTTACTTAAAGTAAACAGAACAATAAAGTTCATAATACATGCTATTTCACAAGTTTAAATTGTTTTTGGAGAGCTGGGGTCTTGCTTACAATAACAAAGATATATCTTGACAAATTTGACAACCAATATTTCTGGAATTATTAAATGTAGTATTTTATCATATGACAGATTTAACCCAAAAAATGTCTTTCTTTACTCGTATACCAGTGGAAATGGTTGTCCTTTTCAGTTTATCTGTTTAAAACAATCATTAACAATGAGACATGATTACAAATTACGTAGAGAAAAGTAATAAATATATAACTATGATTTCTGCTTTTCAGTAACTCTGTTCAAACAATCACTTCTCCAATGATGTTGGTTAAAAAAAGTTGACATGAATACCAATGATCAGAAATACATGTAATCTTGTATATAAAAAATAATTAAAGTTTGAGATGTGAAAGAGGTAAAACACAAGTATCAAATGCAAATAAGGATCAACGATATGACATAAGACAACTTATTTCAGAAGATATAATTTTTAATTATTAATTAGGATATAATGTGATAAATCATGTAAATCCTATGAACCAAGATTTGGGTTGTACCCAAGGGTCAAAAGTTACAAATGCATTTTGATCTCAATATCAGAGTTGCCGTTTGTTTCTCTCTATCTAATGTGAGGGTACGCCAAACACTCAAACCGCTTGTAGAAAGAGTACATCTATTTTCATGTGTTTCCTAAAATTATATATAATTACAAATAAAGAATTCAAAATTAGACTGTTAATATTCCTACAGATAAAAATACTATGTATTTGTTTATTCATCGATCCTTGTCAGATTAAAAAACTCCATGAAACCTATTGATGCAAGCGTCAAAAATCGGCCGCAAACCAATTTATCGGCCCTTTCAAGAAGAAATTAGAAAAGGAGTGAAAATGAGATTACAAACAGTAATCAAGCACAAAAAATTCCATTAAAACTGAAATGCTTGATCTATTATTAAAATATCTTATATTTATACCTGCGACATAAAACATTTGCATGCGGCATTGCAGGATTTTCTCAATACATAATACAGGTACATCTGCGTCTCACACTTAGTTTGATACAGGCGAATTCTGGTGGAAGTTTTTACAATTAAATATAAAACTAAAATTTAAACTTATGTGTAACTAGAGATAGTTTTTACTTTAATAAAAGAAGCAATTGATAAGTGGGGCTCTTCGATCACTCTCCGCGCATGTACTTAAAACCCCCCCAAACTCCCTCTAGATCCGCCACTACATTTCTTCTCGTTCTTGTTTTGGTGTGAGAATCGGTGGGAAAAGGCTCGGCATATTGTAAAACGCGCTTTATCATCGTCTGTTGGGACAAAATCTCCTAATATTCTGTCTGATAAAAAATTAACAGTAAATCACATTCTTTTTTACATATTCCGTAGGAAATGTATTTATATACACAACATTTTAAAAATATTAGACAAATCCTGTTTATTTAGAAAAAGTAGAACTGTTTGTTTATACTTGTATGTGACGCGATCTTTGTTTTAGACTATGCCTATCCTTGCGGTCGGTGTTACTCAGAGTCGCTCTAAAAATAGAATTCTCAAGGTAATGAAAACAATTCCACCGATAGATGGTGCTTGGGAAATCTTTCCTGTTTACATTCCATGGGCAAGACAATCCCTATACCCGGAGGCTGTCATACAGCCTCCGTCTAAAAATCTTCTTCTTTACTCCTGGACACCAAGCAGGCAAACTGTTGGTATGATTGTAATCAGCACTGAGTCCTCTACCAAAATTGTGAAATTCATGGCCCCAGGGTCAGGGGTTCTAGTGCTAGGGTGGGGCTAAACAGGTTATATAGTGAACATGCATTATTCCTTTGAAATTCTTCTTTTCTGCTCCTGGGCATTAAATAAACTAACTAAGTGCATAGGTAAGTTGAAAATGACCGCCTTTCCCAAAATTGTGAATTTCATTGCCCCAGGGTCAGGGGTTCTAGTGCTAGGGCGGGGCTATGTAGATTATATAGTAAAAATGCACAAATTCTTTGAAATTCTTCTTTTCTGTTTGTGGGCATTAAATAAACTAACCAAGTGCATAGTTATGTTGAATAAGACTGCCTCTTCTCAAATTGTGAATTTAATGGCCCCAGGATCAGGGGTTCTAGTGCTAGGGCTGGGCTAAACAAGTTATATAGTGAAAATGCATTATTTCTTTGAAATTCTTCTTTTCTGTTTGTGGGTATTAAAAAAACTAACCAAGTGCATAGGTAAGTTGAAAATGACCGCCTTTCCCAAAATTGTGAATTTCATGGCCCCAGGGTCAGGGGTTCTAGTGCTAGGGCGGGGCTATATAGATTATATAGTGAAAATGCAAAACTTCTTTGAAATTCTTCTTCTCTGCTCATGGGCATTAAATAAAGTAACCAAGTGCATAGCTATGTTGAATAAGGCTGCCTCTTCCAAAATTGTGAATTTCATGGCCCCAGGGTCAGGGGTTCTAGTGCTAGGGCGGGACTTTATTGATTATATAGTGAAAATGCATAAATTCTTTAAAACTCTCCTTTTCTGCACCTGAGTATTTAACCAATGAAAGAAAAAGTGAGCTAGCTCACATACCCCACGCTCCCCAAAAACTTGACTGTGAAACACATAATGAAAGGCACAGCTATTGCACTTTAAATACATAGTATAGATCAAAAACGGCAATAATTGCAAAAAAATCTTCACATCAAAATGTCTTGCATATGAGGACATTTAAATGTGGAATGAAGTTTCTAGATAAATAATGGAATCAAAATTTCTTGGCATTATACAAATTCAAACATTAATTTGAAGTGGTTGGGGGGGGGGGGGGGGGGGGGGGGGAAATTTTATTGAATAATAGGCAAAACTCTTTGGGAAAAAATAATGGAATATGTCCTAAATATCTGCATAGGTTGATGAAACTATGTACAACAGTTTAAGAGGAGTAGTGATGACAAACTGTTCATCTGTATATTCAAAATATGGCCAAAAAGTCTAAGATGGAAAGTGGAAATTCCCGGAAAAATAAAGGAATCGGAATTTCCTGGTAATATGCACATCTACATATTGTGTCCTAAATATCTGCAAAGTTTAACGAAATTCTGTGCAGTGGTTTATGAGGAGTTGCGCTGACAAACTGTTCATCTCTATATAAAAGGTATGGCCAAAAACCTAAGTTTTTAGTGCGGAAAGTCCCGGAAAAAATAATGGAATCGGAATTTCCTGGTAATATGCACATCTACATATTGTGTCCTAAATATCTGCAAAGTTTAACGAAATTCTGTGCAGCAGTTAATGAGGTGACAAACTGTTCATCTCTATATTCAAGGTATGGCCAAAAACCTAAGTATTTAGTGCGGAAAGTCCCGGAAAAAATAAAGGAACCGGAATTTCCTGGTAATATGCACATCTACATATTGTGTCCTAAATATCTGCAAAGTTTGACGAAATTCTGTACAGCGGTTTATGAGGAGTTGCGCTGACAAACTGTTCATCTCTATATAAAAGGTATGGCCAAATGCCTATGTTAAAAAGTGTGGAAAGTCCCGAAAAAAATAATTGAATCGGAATTTCTTGGGAATATGCATATCTACACATTGTGTCCTAAATACCTGCAAAGTTTGACGTAATTCTGTGCAGCAGTTTATGAGGAGTTGCGCTGACAAACTGTTCATCTTTATATTCAAGGTATGGCCAAATGCCTAAGTTAAAAAGTGCGGAAATTCCCGGAAAAAATAATGGAATCGGAATTTCCTGGTAATATGCACATCTACACATTGTGTTTTAAATATCTGCAAAGTTTGACGAAATTCTGTGCAGCGGTTTATGAGGAGTTGCGCTGACAAACTGTTCATCTCTATATTCAAGGTATGGCCAAATGCCTATGTTAAAAAGTGCGGAAATTCCCGGAAAAAATAATGGAATCGGAATTTCCTGGTAATATGCACATCTACACATTGCGTCCTAAATACCTGCAAAGTTTGACGAAATTCTGTGCAGCGGTTTATGAGGAGTTGCGCTGACAAAAAAAGAGGACTGACTGACTGACTGACTGACGGACTGACTGACGGACGGGTCAAAAACATTATACCTCCCGCAACTAGTTGCGTGGGGTATAATGAACTATGAACATAGTTATGAGGAGGAAAAGGGGTTCAAATTTTTTTTGTCATGGACAAGTCCAGGACTTAAAGAGTAAATTTTGGGCAAGTCCGAGGAAGAAATTTCAGAGTCCATATTTACCTATACATCACTAAATTTATGTTACTTATAATTTATTTTTATTTGTTGCATTGAATGAATAAAGACTATATGTATTAAAATATGTTTTATTTTTCCTCCATAAACTGTCATATAGTCATACATGAGTATTTCAACACAATACCAGACTGATAGATTATTGGTACATTACAATAACTTTTACAAATACTCACCACTGAATAAACCATCTGTTACAATAAATAGAAATATGAATGTGCTGTAAGTCACAGCTATGACTCATTGACTGTTTACGGAGTCTTTTATTTGTTGTTCCTTTTTTAGCATTACTGCTGGTAAAACCGAAATTTAGCAAACTCATTGCCGTTTGTCATATAGGAGGAAACATGAGGAATTGCGTAAAAGCAAGTGTCTAATCGCAACGGAAAATAAAAAGATGGATTGTATTTTCGAAACGTTCGTAATGTTTTATGGGTATTTTAACGCCCATAAACCCACATTTTTACTTAATACATTTGAGAATTTGCTTTCTTTTTAGCTTAACGATCATTTTTTTAACTTAAAAAAAGATAAACAAGAAACATAGCCAAGTCCCAGGATTTTGCAAGCTCCAGACAGCTCAGTATTACGTTACGCTACAACTCCATACCAATTTTCCAGATTTTGGAAAAAGTTTGGAAAGCCTGTGGCAGTGGCGTTATTCGTAGGGCACGAAAGTAGTCCCGGAGAATCGACACTGTATGGAGTTTGAGAAGTTTGGCGAAATCTAAATGCCGAGTCCGGATCCGGAATTTGTTAGTCCGGGACGTCGGGCTTGAGAAATTTTGAACCCCTGATTCAAGGATGCCTCTTTGAGATGAATTTCAGGGTCCCTGGGTTAGGGCTTCTTGTGTTAGGGTGGGGCTCTAATGTTTATATAGTAAAAGTGCATGAATCCTTTGAAAATCTTTTCCTTTTTTGTTGGGTATAATGCCAAATGCCCTTAGTATATATTTGTGACCAGAAGTCTCTGTCGAGACTGAAGCTCTACTGGTTTGAACTTATAGCAAAGGAAGAGAAAGTACTGAAGCAGCTGGGATTTGAAACTTTATAAACAGCATTAAATAGAATAATGATCGTTGATAAAGTCTCTTTATTAGCTCTACTGGTCAGAGACCAGAAGAGCTTATGCGATAGTAATGCGTCCGGCGTCCGTCCGTCTGTCTGTCTGTAAACAATTTTCCAAAATGCTACTCCTCCTCCATTTTTAGTGTGATTTTAATATAACTTGGCATACAGGTAGACTACACTAAGATACATAATTCTGTATATCGGTTTTTGATTTCGATGAATGGTGTTGCCGTGGTTACTAAAAATAGAAATTTCTGTGAAATTCTTTCAAAACACTATTCTTCCTACAGTTTTGGTCTGATTTCAATATAACTTGGCACACAAGTAGACTACACTAAGATACATATTTCTGTGTACCGGTTTTTGATTTCGATGAACGGTGTTGCCGTGGTTACTAAAAATAGAAATTTCTGTGAAATTCTTTCAAAACGCTACTCCTCCTACAGTATTGGTCTGATTTCAATATAACTTGGCACACAAGTAGACTACACTAAGGTACATAATTCTATATATCGGTTTTTGATTTCGATGAACGGTGTTGCCGTGGTTACTAAAAATAGAAATTTCTGTTAAGTTCTTTCAAAACGCTACTCCTCCTACAGTTTTGGTCTGATTTCAATATAACTTGGCACACAAGTAGACTACACTAAGGTACATAATTCTATATATCGGTTTTTGATTTCGATGAACGGTGTTGCCGTGGTTACTAAAAATAGAAATTTCTGTTAAGTTCTTTCAAAACGCTACTCCTCTTACAGTTTTGGTCTGATTTCAATATAACTTGGCACACAGGTAGATTACACTAAGATGCATAATTCTGTGTATCGGTTTTTGATTTCGATGAATGGTGTTGCCGTCACCCGTGGTAACTAAAAATAGAAATTTCTGTGAAATTCTTTCAAAACACTACTCCTCCTACAGGTTTGGTCTGATTTCAATATAACTTGGCACACAAGTAGACTACACACTAAGAACTTAAAGAGACTTAATCAAGGATCATTATTCTATTTATTGCTGTTGTAAAGTTCCAATTCCCAACTGCTTAAGTACTTTTCTCTCCCGTTGCTATAAGTACAAACCAGTAGAGCTTCAGTCTCGACAGAGACTTCTGGTGTTCTTAGTGTAGTCTACTTGTGTGCCAAGTTATACTGAAATCAGACCAAAACTGTAGGAGGAGTAGCATTTTGAAACAATTTTACAGACATTTCTATTTTTAGTAACCACGGCAACACCGTTCATCAAAATTAAAATTCGATACACAGAATTATGTATCTTAGTGTATTCTACTTGTGTGCCAAGTTATATTGAAATCAGACCAAAACTGTAGGAGGAGTAGCATTTTGAAACAATTTTACAGACATTTCTATTTTTAGTAACCACGGCAACATCGTTCATCGAAATCAAAAACCAATACATAGAATTATGAATCTTAGTGTAGTCTACTTGTGTGCCAAGTTATATTGAAATCTCACGAAAAACTGTAGGAGGAGTAGCATTTTGAAAGAATTTCACAGAAATTTCTATTTTTAGTAACCACGGCAACACCGTTCATCGAAATCAAAAACCGATATACAGAATTATGTATCTTAGTGTATTGCTACCTGTTTGCCAACTTATACTGAAATCAGATCAAAACTGTAGGAGGAGTAGCATTTTGAAAGAATTTCACAGAAATTTCTATTTTTAGTAACCACGGCAACACCGTTCATCGAAATCAAAAACCGATACACAGAATTATGTATCTTAGTGTAGTCTACTTGTGTGCCAAGTTATACTGAAATCAAACCAAAATTGTAGGAGGAGTAGCATTTTGAAAGAATTTCACAGAAATTTCTATTTTTAGTAACCACGGCAACACCATTCATCGAAATCAAAAACCGATACACAGAATTATGTATCTTAGTGTAGTCTACTTGTGTGCCAAGTTATACTGAAATCAGACCAAAACTGTAGGAGGAGTAGCATTTTGAAACAATTTTACAGAAATTTCTATTTTTAGTAACCACGGCAACACCGTTCATCGAAATCAAAAACCGATACACAGAATTATGTATCTTAGTGTAGTCTACTTGTGTGCCAAGTTATACTGAAATCAGACCAAAACTGTAGGAGGAGTAGCATTTTGAAAGAATTTCACAGAAATTTCTATTTTTAATAACCACAGCTACACCGTTCATCGAAATCAAAAACCGATACACAGAATTATGTATCTTAGTGTAGTCTACTTGTGTGCCAAGTTATATTGAAATTAGACCAAAACTGTAGGAGGAGTAGCATTTTGAAAAATTGTTTACAGACAGACGGACAGACAGACAGACGGACGGACGCCGGACGCATTACTATCGCATAAGCTCTTCTGGTCATCAATTACTGGATCCAGATTGTATGCATTGTATCTGTGTTTGTTGAACATTGCGTGATAGACGAGGAATCTTGTTGTCAGTAAGTACATGTAAAATTTAATGCATTATTGATTAATATCAATATCATTATATATATTGTATATATATAATATACCATGTATATTTTGATAATAAAATAATCAGCACGAATTTCGGGAAATTTCTACTTTCGATTCAGTTATCGTGCTAGTGTAACATCACTGCGTAATCACAAATACAACTGAGAGGTCATTCAAAAACAATATAAAACATGAAACTGAAAATTGATAAACAGACGTGGATCTAGAATTTTTTGAAAGGGGAGAGGGGATTGAGGAGAAAAAATATTGTTTTAACGTACGTTTACATGTACATGTAGTTTAACGCCACCCGCGTGGTAAGAATGTCCAGAGTCGCGGAGTAAGGAGTTGATCCTTACGTTGCTGGTTCGAATCCCATTATGGGAGGTAAAGACCGGTCCTTTGGATGAGATCGTATAAACCGAGGTCCCATGTCGCAGTATGTGCTGCATGGTCCTCACTGCTCAATGGCCCTAAGTGCCGAGTTAGTGTTCAAAATTTGCAGCTTTCCACCGGCAAATGGTGGTTTCTCCAAATGAGTGAGCCAATGCTCACTAGTAATACCCCCGCTCTGATGTAAATAAGCACTATCATGTTAATATACACAAGTTCAGTTACAGGCAAATGCACAGAAAAAAATGAAGTTGACATCAGATTCATATCAAAATTAATTCCACCATATGACATGCCTCAACAAAGAGAGTATTAAAATTTCAAGCATCTGCTCTGAATAGCTAATGAGAAAACTGCGACGAAGATTTGTTATATATGAAACGGACAGACGCACAGACAAAGAGAAAGTTGACATAAGACTTTAACAGAAATGTATCCTACCATATGGCATGCCTCAGAGAAGAATATTGTGTTAAAATTTCAAGCATCTGTGATGAGTAGTTGCTGAGAAAACTGTGACGAAATTTTTTATGTATGAAACGGACAGACGCACAAACAAACAGGGAGTTGACATCGGATTGGAGCAAAAATGTATCCCAATGTATGACATGCCTCAGAGAAGATTGTGTTAAAATTTCAAGCATCTGCGATGAGTAGTTGCTGAGAAAACTGTGACGAAAATTTGTGATGTATGAAACGGACAGACGCACAGACAAACCGGAAGTTGACATCGGATTTGAACAAAAATGTATCCCACTATATGGCATGCCTCAGAGAAGATTGTGTTAAAATTTTAAGCATCTACGATGAGTAGTTGCTGAGAAAACTGCGACGAAAATTTGTTATGGACGGACACACAGACAGACACACAAGGGTAAAACAGTATACCCCCCTCTCCTTCGGAGCGGGGGTATAAAAATTCTCGACAGGGACGTTAAACAGCAAACAAACAGTGAGACAACTTACTGGGATAAGTCATCAGTCTGGACAAAAAAAAATGGAATGAATGAAACTTTTTGACAAAGAAAGGAAAATAAATCTCTGAACCCATAAAATCCCATTTTCAAGGGGGGGGGGGGGGTTCATGATACATATATATACTGTTCGTTATCTCCATATCCTTCATTTCACAAGTGAATTTCCTCAAATATTTCTACTTAAGCTTTTCACTGGAAATAGTCTTTAGTAAAAACACAACAAAAAAATTGGTCTCTCTTCTTTCTCTCTCTTTAGCAAATCCAAAGGGGGTTGCACCCCCTCCCTCTAAATCCAACAATGATTAATAATGCACTGAGAATATGTTTTGGGTTTTTTCGTTAAGGACAAAATGATAATATACACAGATCTTCCCTTTCAAGCAGATTTTGTCCAAAATCAAATACGGGAAAAGAAGACAACACAACAATAATTATCCCACGTTTCCCACTATTGTTGATGTCCCTGGCATGCTATACTAACTAGACAGTGATTCCTTAAATCTTCATTAAACTGTGAAATAAAATTGTAAATTAAATTTATGGAAATGTACACTAATACATGTAGATTAAAATTACACGAGGACTCCCATGCCAATTTCAATAGTCCTCGCCCACTGACGTCAAACACAAAGACAGCCGCACGAGATTTACATGCATATATGGCCTCCTTCGCGTCAGACACAAAGACAGACGCACACGAGGTTTAAATGCATATTACTCTTCCCTAGCTTCTGACCTACCGATTTGCTTAATTTACATTCCGGTGAAGGATATGGAGGTAACGAACAGTATTAGATATCAAAGTCCATAAAACAATACAAAATAGAAGCAGATCAAACACGGACCTCTAAAACATCAGAGGTGGGATCAGGTGCCATAGAGGAGTGAGCATCCCCTGCCGACCGGTCATACCCGCCGAGTACTCGTTGTCATGATCGGGAAATAACGAAAAAATCCGTCGTCAATTCAATGTATAAATAATGGACTAACAATTAGTATGAGTTAGAGAGTAGAATTATCAAGAAATCAACTCCACTAACTTTCAAAGAGTTGTCACAGAAAAAAAAACTAGAAATGGAAATATTTCCATTCTTATGTCGATAACATATATCCAGTTAGCTTGAGATAAAGATACCACAGAGTCTGACACATCTGTTTCATACACGCATTTTACTTGAAGAGGACGTAAATGGTATAAATCTAACAACCAAGCTCTTTGGTAAACGTGATGACTTTAACTTTTCTATCGTCAACTTCCCTTACTTACTCTCTCTGTTGTTTCAATACGCAAGAGCATGCTCTACGTATGTATATTTTCTAAACTGAGGTAAAGTTGAAGCAAGAACATCAGCAGTCTCGTTTAAAGTCACCATTTCATAAGTTCTATAGTCGGTACAATGACCTTGTCTGCAAATACAATTTGTCATTGAGTCAAATGCTGACTGCATAACAGCGCATGCGCGTGTTATCGTGGCACGGAGTTTTCAGATCCTGAAAATAATCTTCCTGGTTTTGCCTTGGACTGGTGAAGGTAATTTCATCGAAAATTGTTTTTAAGTATGGGGTCTTAATGAGCAAGAGACGGAGAAACATAAACAGACTCAGAAAGGTAAAACAAAGAATGATAATGAAAACAGTGGTGAAAGCTACACAAAGGTCCCTATGACTATTGATCACTGCGGTCAATTCACGGCGCCACGCTTGAGTTCACTGGACAAAGCCAAAGATGGCAAATCTAAAGACAGGGAAAGCAAAGAGTACAAAGAAGGAATAAAGAGTCAAATGA
>NW_026922489.1:0-19886 GCF_032062105.1 Saccostrea cuccullata | reverse complement strand
AAAAGAAAAACTGGGGAAAATTACATAACATGGAACCCGACACTTGAAAGGCCTGGGAGAATTCCAGCAAATGGAGAAAATCAAAACATTGAGTTTGAACAACAAAATAGAACATCTAATTACTTACATTTAGACAAAAGAAATTAAAAAAAACAGCATTCAACACATAAATGAAATTATTTACATAATTGTTGTTGCATGCCACGGCCAATGTTCGCCAAAATAAAGGTTAAAACAAACATCTTGTTGTCACTTTCCTGTATAAATGAAAGTCAACGTTAATAAAGATAAACGTCTCAATATCGAATACAGGTTCTACCTTAAGGTTAAGTCAAAAATCAAAATCAGCTCAATACCTGCAAGTGAAATGAAAAAAAGCAGAAATTCTGAAAAAATGAAAGGTCTTTATTCTGTCAAAAGTCATTGATGTTGAACGAAATGCAACTTGATTTGTACCTCAAGATACACTCACAACCCAAAAACCAATATCTAAATATCTTTCGCTTAGTAGACAAAAAGTGCCGAGAAGCAAGTGGGACCGACTGATGGACAGGCAGGGGGACAGCTATACTGATGGACAGAAAGACGGACATATTCAGAGGAAACCTATAGTTTCACCGTTAAGTGCATAAATTAAATATGTATGAATGTTTCTAGTTGTTATGAGTAGTTATACGAAAGAAGTTATTTGTCGTAATTAAGGTTAGGAATATCATGTTGAAAAGAAAATATAAAAAGATTTGTGAAGCATGTAATAGTTTTCAAAACTAAATCCTACCCCATCCTGCATACTCTTTAAAAAGTATACTAATGCTGTAAATACTGCGAGTTTCACCAAGGTCTACCCACCACACCGCTGTTGTACTCCATGAACTGTGACCAATAGCCTCAGTATTTGTGCATGTTTCTTTATTTTCATCTGTTGCAGTTGTTGGTCCACATTCAGGCTGACAAACCCGATGTTGTGGCACCATTATCGTGGTTCGACCTCTTGATAAATTATCTTCAAAAACAATCAAAGCAAGATATATCAACATAACACTGAGGACAAATAGTGTTAATAACTATATACAAATGTCGGATTTTCGAATTCCATATCACAAGTACATTCATACACCATTGTAGTATTTTAAATAACTCTAATTTGAAAATCAAATCAGATTCTAATGCTTTTTATGAAGAATATCATCCGTTTGGACATAATTAATATTGTTAGCAATTAAAACATGTAATCGTTGAAAACTTAAATAACCTGAACCAATATTTACAAAGTACAGAGCCAGTGTCAGTTAAATAATGCGCCATTACTATCTTTATTCGCTGCATCAGCGAATAGAACTGATACTAATGTATTAATGGAACACTGAAACAATGGGAGGGGGCACGTGTAATTTCAGTATAATTATTTTAGTCAAAGCAATATTTAATATTTGCTTCAATGGGGACTATCTAACTGATCATCTCCCTCTCGTCTTTTCTTCTTTGATATGTTTTCTCTATAACCATACAATAAATGTACTGTAGAAGTATTTTTCCGCGTGGTATTAATTTACGCTATGTACGCGGTCACCAATTTTCCGCGGAAATTTGTCCAAGCGTAATTAATACAAAAATAAGGCATAAAGTGATAGTCTAGAAAATCCGCGTAATTTTCTACTCGCGGATTAAACAGAAATTGAGATTCCGCGGAATTATGACCCCGTGGAAAAAAGTAAGTCTACAGTATTTGATACTTTACACATGATATTTGGACATCTTGCATGTGTCGTCAATATGTAACGTTTCATTAGAATTCCCGCGCCCGCGAAGATAAATTTCCTTTAGAAATACTGGAATGTTTATATCAATTTAAATATTATGAATGTATTTTTATTCTGTGTGTCGAGATAACTATATCGATACCTTTCATTCTCATTTTTAAATCAATATTTGTCATATCGGTATTTTTTAAAAATCGATATGACTTTTAACATCAAGATCCATCTTACAATAATTACATTTTTCTAATGTCTTTGATCGAGATAGAATTATAAATAGTTAATGTACTTTATATCTCCATCAATGTACTGGATCATCAATAGGCACCGTTAAAAAAAATCAAGTGCAGGGCAGGACAAATACAGACAAGAAGCCGGGCTTGTAGCATGTGGATTGGCGGAATCAATACCATGTAAATATAAGGAATAACTTTCTTATTTTTCGATTTCATGAGAATGATCAATCGATTGGCTTGCGTGATAATTTTATGCAAAAACGCCTTCGGCTTTTATGCAAATTATCACGCAAGCCAATCGATTGATAACATCACGAAGTCGAAAAATAAAACAGTTATTCCATAAATAAAGACGCTTTAATTTGTGTGAAAATACTCTGATACAATACATCATATAAATGAAAAAAAGAAGTCATAATAGATTATATGTTGGTACATGTAAGACAATATAAAGTAAGACAATATACAAGTTAGAATTTAACACAACACGTGTAGAGACCTTCGCTTCCGTAAAGGCCTTTATCATACATCGTAGAAGCAAGATGTATTATAATTATGTAGACATTCTACTCATTAAAATCAGATTTTCTAAAAAGAGTTGTAACTTGCATGTCAACAACATTATCTTGCATGATATCATAATTATCTTGTACGTTGACAGAATTATCTTTCATGTCTACATAGTTTATCTTGCATGTAGGGGGCAGAAATATGTCACCATATTTGAAAACCTCTTAGGATTCGTTGATTTCATAGTCATGTTGAAATAAAAATGTAAGAGATGTGCGATGTGTAATGTTGAAAAAGGATTCTTTTTTTTCAAATTGTGTCACCAGGTGAAACATCTACCAACTTGCAAATAAAGGAGTTTTTTACGATAAAAAGGTTAAAAATTATATATCCTTGGTAAAACGGGGTACAAAAAGAGAGATGAGTAAAATGCATAAAATATGGAGCAATGAATATCAGTTAAGCTCATACAATGTAGGTCACCTCAAACAAAACAAATCAGCAGAGCAAACATGGATCTGTTTAACATCAGAGTTTTGGTCAGGTGTCAATGCAGGAGGGATTTTATAGGAAATTATGTAAAAAAAAAAATTCTCACAAGTAAGTGAAATAGAGTAAAGTGCGTTGAATTCTTAAGTTTCAAGGTCAATTTGTGTCAAGCAATGGACTCAGTAAATGAAAAGTGCATTATCATGGTGTTTAGTGATGCCCTTAGTCCCCTGATCAAGAATTGATTGTTTGTAGTCGTCCTACATGTAAAAGGTGTTGAAAATTATTAAACCAGGAAGAAAAAAATAAAAGTGTTTAAAATAACTGTCGGTGTGAATTCCTGTAAATTGAATTTGATATTTTTTTTACCTTTTTGGAGATATATTTTAATGAAATATAAACTCCGTAACGTTCCTGGACAACATTGATAACTACTGACAAACATTGATATAATACATGAAATTATTATTTTCATTAAATTCATGTTTCATTTAATTAACATGCAAGTTTTCAACAAACACAAAGCACAAATAGTAATATTTTCATCAGACTAAAATAGACACACACTGATACCCGGGTCACTAAAATGAAAATTCTTGACGTTATCCGACGTCAAAAGCATTATACGACTACATTAACGTTTCTCAATATAGTCACCGTTTAACTCAATACATTTCTTATATGTCGCTTTAACCAGTCATAAATATGTGCACAAAATGTTCAGGTTTCGTACGTAAAATAATATTTAACAATGCCTGTCTCATATCCTGCAATCCTCCAACCTCTGTCCGCGTAAAAACGATTTTATTTACGGAAATACGATAAAGTCACATTACGACATTTTTTACAGCACTGCAATCTCGGAATGATGGTCTTCCTTCACGCATGTCATCCTGTAAACTGCTCTTTAAGTCCGAAAATATTATATGCCACTTAAATGCTAATGTACGGCTTCTTTAACTATGTTTTCCCGATTGTTTACAAAATGTTCTGGTCTCTGTAGGTGTTTATCCGATGTCTATGCAAAATTTTATTATTGCTCACTGCTCCACCTATTCCGAAAACGTTTTTTAAACATTTCCGATCCGTCTTAATACGTTCTAACTTTGATTGCTCAGCCATTTTTCAACTTTGAATGTTCAAATTTTGCAGGTTAGAAGTGATAACTTCATAATGTAAAAGTCATCCACATTTCTGCAGAATATATAAAACATAAATGAAATTTATAAAGTGATAAAAAAAATTTAATTAAAATTTCGCAGTGCTGCGGATCTCCATTCCAAGTCTGATTATGAAGTTATAATTGTAATTAAACATTTGAAATTGAATCAGATTTTATATTTCTACATTTAGTAAAGGATTAGAAATATGCTTATAATAAATATCAATGACACAACTTTTATCTAATTCTTAGCTTGTCCGCGAAATTTACGGACAACCCTCGTATATAGGGGGAAGCAAATTAATATAATATAGAACAGTTAAACTTTAACAGTAACAAACTTTTAAGAAGTAAATGAAATTTTCTATATTTCAAATAGGGACAGGGTCAAAGCAACAAATCGAGGAGTTTTAGATAAAAGTATAGGTCAAAAGTTAGTATTATGTCCTATTATTTTCCTAGACATAATTCAGACTGAGTTCAACTGCATGAAAATTCATTTTTAGATCTTACCGTAAGCATAGTAAGGGACGAGTCTTGATATTATTATAAAGATCCTAAGAACTTCACTTATTGATCGATAATTCATCTTGCTATAAGTATGAACACTCTAAGGAAATTGAAAATGTAACCTGATCTCCCAGGAAGCTTTAAATAAAATGAAAGAATTGATATGGTGTCGTGTCCTTTTATTTAAGGAACATTACTTACGGAACAAACTATACAATATTTTAAGATTGAAGAAATATGTGTCAAGTACACTATTGATTTCCTGGACTATAGCTTGACACATTTTCATTGTGATATTATACACTGTATGTTGTTTTTTTTTTAACTATAATGGGAATATAATATATTCAATGTTGTTTATTCAATATTGCCGGTTTTCGGACAAATAATACATGTACAATCACTTTTTTTCCTAAAAGGAGACTTGATATCACGTCACAGATTGAGAAAAGTTGTTAATTCTTTGATGTTTTTTCTCTATAGACTTGGATTTCGAAATATTTCCATATATTTTTTAAAGTAAACAACTAGAGTAAACATAGTAGAATTGTTTAGTTTTCATTCATTTGCCCTTCTTTTTTCTTTACAAAAAATGTTCCTAGAGGAACACAAAGTGAATTGCTTTTACATTTACTCAATAGTCTGTTATATTTTCTTACATGACGACGGATTTTGCTGTTATTTCTTGACCATGACAAGGAGCACATGGTGGGAGTGGCCGTCTGGCAGGGGATGCTCACTCCTCCGTGGCACTTGATCCCAACTCCGATGTTTTGGAGGTCCGTTATTGCTCTGCTCCTATTTGTTATTGTTTTATGGACTTTGATATTGAATACTCTTCGTTATCTCCATATCCATCATTCAACAAAATAACATTTGGACAAATCAAGCTCAGTTAAGGTTTACAAATTAAAATAAAGTTCAGAATATGGTAGCTTGGCGCAAAATGTGAGATATAAACTTTTTTTAAATATACCAAGCCAAGTGAATTTTAAGAAGAAAAACAAAATGGTATAAAATCGGGAAAATCGCATAGGCTGATTTAAACCATTATCCTTTTGCATGTAAATTAATCTAATTCAATTAATTAAGCTTTTATGCATCATTATACGTACACATGACTTACCTAAACGTAGTAAACTGGTAAGTATATATTATTATAAACTCGTCTTCTATCCAGCTTTATAAGATTATTTTCCGGCCATTTTTGTGTTAGCTAATGTTTTGTACATTACAACTGTATCTTTATTTTCAAAATGTCTAAAACCAAAAAAGCAAGAAGACCAACAGAAAATTATTATCTTTTAATTTAGAATTTTTTTAAATGAATCGGCGTTTGTTAAATGAGAAATAAAAAAAGGACGATATTTGAATTTTTTCCGATATTTCTTTTTATTGCTTGTAAACATTATTTCAGACTTGTATAACACTATTAAAATGTGTAGTTTTAATAGTACATGTATCAATATATATTTCAAACAACTTAAATTAACAGCGTATGCCATCTCGAATACATGTTTGCTGAATAAGAAACGAGCATTTTATGAAGAAAAATATACTTTTGATATCTCAAAGTTTATCACAGTTTAAAAATATTTCAGCTTTTGAGGTTTTACTAAAATTTCAAAGGTTAACCGCTTTGATTGCGCAGTGGTTGGTGGTGTTCACCCTAACGTTTCAGAGTACATTAGTATGATATCCTTGGATCATGGGTTTGAATCCCACTGCAGGACTTAGAATAAGACGTATAAACCCAGGTCCCGTGTCAACAGAAGATGTAATGGATTTGAAAAGGCATTATTGGTCTTTTATTGATCTATTACTGAGATAGACATCAATAAGGAATAATCGATCCCTACAGACCTTCATAGAATCAAGCTGTTCAGATACATCGACTGTGAAAGTTTTGTCCTTTATGAGTGATGAATTAACTCTATGTTATATGTAGTGCAATACGGCAGAATTTCATAACCTTTGATATTTTTACTTACCTTGCCATTGGTCATTTGCAAAATTATTTTGTAAAAAACATTTTGATCATACACACAAACACTCTGAAATTGACATAAAAAAGATGCTTGAGTTTCTGATTGACAATATCTATAAGGTTTTTGGACACCAGATCTTCCAACAATCTATTAGAGTTCCCATGAGTACCAATTGCGCCCCGATATTAGCAGACAAATTTTGTATTAATTATTTTATTATATTGAAGCAGAATTTGTGCAAAATCTTACGTGTGAAAAGCTGTGGCCTTCAACTCGACATTTAGAAATCGATATATCGACAACGTAGTGTCAATTAACAATGGTAATTTCCATTCTTATGCCGATATAATAGATCCTAGTGAGCTTGAGAGGAAAGTTACCACCGATTTCCTTTACTTATGCAGCAATATACTTTCATCAACTGCATACGGAATTTATGTATTTCAGTTGATTCGATACTAAAGAGCATGTTCTATGTATCTACAATTACTAAAACGAGGTAAATTATTGACAAACAAGTTGATGAAAGAGAAATCTCAGCCGTTCCGTTTAAAGTCATTATTTCGCATTGTTTATGCTCGATACAATGACCTTGTCAGCAAATACAATTAAGCATTGAGTCAAATGCTGACGGGCGTTTTTTTTATACTAATTGTTAGTCCATTAATTATTTATTCACTGAATTACGGACGGGTTTTCCCGTTATTTTCCGATCATGAAAAGAAGTACACGGCGTGTGTGACCGGTCGGCAGGGGATGTTCACTCCTCCATGGCACTTAATCCCACTTCCGATGTTTTGCAGATCCGTGTTTGCTCTGCTCATATTTTGTATTGTTTTATGGACTTTTGATCATGAATACTGTTCATTATCTTCATATGTTTCATTGAAGATAAAAAAAATTCATGAGTATTAAGCGAATTCAAAGACTAAATATTTTCTTGTAAATTTGTTACCCTTTGCCTAAAACAAATGAGTGATACTGATTGTTGTGGATATTTTATCAGTTGCAAAACAAGCTTAAGACCTTCCATATTCCAATTTTATGACCTATATCCTATACCTAAATATGTTTCTCTTTCCTACTTTACACGAACCAATAGCGCATCAGACCAATTCGATACTAGGAAGTTTAATGTAAAAAACTTCGGCGTCATTTCTGTCGATATTGGAAGGAATTGCAATGTTATCAAAACGTGTAAGTAGAAAAAAGTGGACAACGATCAACTACAATGTCGTTGAAGGACCTCAAAAAATTGTGAATTGCAGATACATCAATTTTTGAAGAGTAGTACATCGGATCTATACAGTAATGTGTTTTTACTTTAATAGCATATTTTATTGCCAGTTTTATTTCTGTAAAGAATATGAAATATGTTGATTACGAATAGTTATCATACGTGAAAGTCCATTGCAAAATACAAATCAGAAGCATAGCAAACACGGACCTCTTACATGTACAACAACAGAAGAAGGATCGGATGTCATTGAGAAGTAAGTATGCTCTGTCGATTTATAATTCCATTGTCATGGAATACTAATAAATCTGTGTTTTAAAATTGACCCTTTTAACATTCCCATATATATTTTTACAATTTTAAGCTTTTAGCAGTTTAACAAAAAATTATCTAGTATTTTAATCCTTTTGCATTTGCTCTAAAAATGATTTTCTCTGCATAAAGAAAAGGCAATGACTGGAAGTAAAATAAAGTAGCATGTTTTTTATTATTTATTTGGAATACTTTGCAAGACACGTTTCATAACAATATTTACTGTACAAAACTTTTCATCAGAGACTGCCACTTAATTTTAGAGAAAGCAAATTAATAGCTTTTATATGTGTACATTTACACAGAGAATATATAAAAGAGGTATAAAAAAAACTATACATTTAAGAGGGCATATAAAGACGTATACATTATGTATTTCTAGTGGTGTACTGACACAATTTAAACATAAAAGCCATTAAAAAGTTCAATGCATTTACACTAGAAAAAAAATTCACAATTAATTATCTTGCAGAAATTTAATTATGCATGAAATATTGCTTAATAGCTTATTAATAAGCAAAACTATTCAAACAGTTTTTAGGTTTGTTAACACAGATTTTTCGTTTCTATTTACGGTAACCCTATTTACTTATATAAACACAAGTCATGTTTATTATATATGTACAGCAAAACCGCCCGCGGTCTTGTATCTGTCTTTTCAGTGGATCTTACATGTATCGATAACATACATTTATTTGAAGCATTATAATTACAGAAATAGTCCAACTAATATTTTGACTGTTTTTGAATATCTTCTGTTAATTCTGTTTTCTTATACATGTAGAACTTAGGTAAATATTTCCCATACGCATGCTCCACCATGGTATTCTTAGAGCTCCGAGAATGTGTATCTAGTAATTGAGATGATGCTAAAGACCTGAAAAATGTTGATTATTAACAATTAATAAGTCATTTAATAAACGTTGTGCATAAAGTAATAAAAAATATAGTGAAGAAAACAGGCAGAATTGTGTTCGATTCAAAAAGAGAAATTTACTTCAAACTTTGAACGTATGTTATTTATAAGATAGAATTTGACAATGAGTTGTCTAGATGTTCCTCAGACTTTATGCTACAAACAGATTTTGTTGCTCTCCCCATATCATTTACACTGGATTTAATTCTGTTAAAATGAATAAAGATAATCTAGCAAATGAAGAATTGTTCCGTCAAATTGAAGCAGAATGAACAGTTGTAAAGTACTTAAACTCACTGAAAATATCCAATTGATACTATGAATAGAAGTACATAAACGTGTATGAAATTCTTTAAAGGCAAATTCTTAATTATATTTTTGAAACGTTCTTTATAAAGGTCCCGTACATATTTGAAAGTATACATTATTAGATATGTTAAACCTTATCGTCGCTGTGGTGTTTGTAATACATGTACATGTGTTTATATCAAGTAACTTTAAAGCAATATGAGCTGCAACTTTGATGTTGGAAATCTTTATTGCAAAATTTTAATTAACTATTTCAAAAACAGAGAAAAAGATCATTTACAATCTTTTTTTTGGTCATATTTGCTAAGGAAGGACTTTTTATATGCTATAATTGAAGCAAAATTGCAATATTGTCGTACTTCATAATAATTGATTTCTTAAATTATGCTATATATTTTATCGTACAGAAGTCCTTCTTTTAAAACAATTCAATATATATACTTTATCTTATTTATTTGAACATAAAGATTTAAATTATATAAAAATTAATCATAATAACACATTTAACGGCAAAATAAAAATCTCAAAAATGCAGCTCATAGTGCTTTAAAATAATATTATCTCAACTTACTGTTCAGAATTACTGGAAAGCTTCGTCATAAGTTCAGTGTTGAGGGTAAATATTGATGGCGACGAAATATTGATAGACCTAAAATAAAAATCACTTTTTAAAGACGATTTGCAGATGGTCAAAAGTTTCATTATAGCACATTTAAATTCTTTGATTCCTTACTAAAGATGAAGATAATGAAATTAGCCTATCGTCGGATTTTAATGAAAATTCCGAAGAGCAATACGAAAGCTGTGTGACTTGACTGTTCCTTCCCGAGGAGTCCGAAAAACCGGAAGAGGAAGGTCTACAGGAATCATCGGATGATGTGTCTTCGAAGCTGGAACTGAAAATAGAAAGATTTTTAGTGAATAGTTAAAAAGGTAGAAAATGGTGTTCGATCTAAAACAGAATTTATGAAGACATTGACCTCCGGAAATTCCACAGATGAGATCAGGTGCCTGGTAGAAGTAAACATCACGTGTTGACCGATAACACCAGCCGTTACCAATATATGTATTGCATAGATAGACTCAACTTTTCCGAAAAGATTTTTTTTACTTTTTGTTTCTCAAGTAAATTTCCATTCCAGGGATAATTTGAAATTATAGATAAATTTTACGTATCCCATTTTTTCCCATATTGTTTTTTTAAATTTTAATCTACGTTTTTCTTAGTTCCATTAATACATGTACCGCAGCGAGATTCATTTATTTGAAATTATAATGAAAGAAAGGAATGTTTGATTTAAAAATGCCCTTTTAATATTTCAGCAAATAAATATATTAAATGATTTGATAAACTACATTTCATTCATATTTTATATTGTTTTATGTATATATTTTGAAGTAAAAGCATACAATGTACATATTTTTAAGGTAACTGTCTCGTAACATAAGTCAATCTTTGCAATACAGATCATGACAATTTAATACATAGTGCAATAATAACAAAAACAAAACAAAGCTACATGTATAACGTGTATGCTTGTTATTTACAAATATTATTCTAGCATTCGCTTCCAAGGTTGGGCACGGGATATCATTTGTAAAACTCAGTGTCCTTAAGTAAGAGTCTATTATCTTCCCTTATGTCAAACTCATTCAGAAAAAAAAGTTTAAAGTACATACATGTCATAAAAGTTGTAAAATGGATTGAAACTTTACTAAGGTCTATATTTTTTTTCTGTGTTTCTTAACACGTGGAGTGTCAAAAGGGAAGATTGCCGAAATCAAATAAAGAAAAATCCGAACAGGGAAGACTGTTTTCAAAGATTAGCTCATGAACCAATATTGAAAACACATAAATCGATTAACAATTATTATCCCACTAAAGGACCTTAACTGAATAAAACAAAAAGGAGATATAGCCAGCTACCTAAGAATAGGTACAAAACTTAAACTGTTTTATTTTTTTCATAATGGAGAAGACAATGATTTTCCATTCCTTTCTGTCAAATATAAATGAAAGGTAAAAGTCTTATGCTATTTATTGTTTAGAAGTGTAATTTAGCAAAAAGGATAAATCTTATGATGTCATATTTTATTATTACGAAAGGGAGAGATATTGTATGCCCCTTCTTTCATGACAAATGGTAAAAATCTCATTAACGAACTACAGAAACTATACCACTGTACCACAGAAACTAATTAAGTTCTATCGTAATGTGTAGTGCTACTGTTACCAAATAGGGATTAGCAAATTGTATGGAACAAGTCTCACGATCGTCTTATTGATTAACATTTTTTCTACGTGGGAGTTCCTTCCCCTTTGATGTTTGATTTTCAATAGGTATGACTTACTTTGTCGAACATTTATCATAATCCCTCTTCTCCTCTTCGCTGTGCTTTACACGGTCCCTGCACGGTTGTTTCAGAGGTCGTAGTACAATGGCAAGAACTACCAACACAACTAATGTACTCACTGCTCCGATTAACAACCTGTCTTGTATGCTTAGCCCCTCCTCTGTTTCTACTATTATTGAAAAATCCACATGTTCTCCATACTTTTTGCACTGTTTTAGGCTATTATTTATATTTTTTGTCTGTTGTGTTCTGTTCTGCAAAAAAAAATTGTGTTACCTAATAATTTATTTATACGTCTCATAATTTGTCTTTTTTTCGAAATATGGCTTTTTCAGTTAATATAATGACAATAAATCTACAAGTAGTTATTTTATTAAAATTAGAATTCTTTCGACTCATAAAATGCTAAATTTCAAAGTAAGTCTGTTAATTAAAATTACAATACGTTCAGAAACTAAGAGAAAGGTGGGAGAATCTAGTCATTACACAGTACATTTCTTAATAATTCAATTCATAATAATTTCTTTCTCCAAAAATGCAATTTAAATAATATAAATAAATGTTTATAAATTAAAAGGGAATTTGTAAACACAGCTGTATAGCAACATTTTTTTTTACTAAAGAGTCTAGGTTTTCTTGATTCAGAAAACGTCAATTTTAACATAAATACCACAAAGCAGGAATTCAAAATTTTATTTCCCCATTTCTTGCTTCATTTATTATTATTTATTTATCATTATTTTTTTGATAAGTTATTTTATTCTGATACAAAAATGTCTTTTTTGGTTCCTGGTTTTGAATGCGTTGTTAAGTTTTTTGACAATATTAATAACGATTCTTAATAAAACCTAACTGTTTTATTTCGGTCGTCACGCTTTGTTTATTGTCTGTAGAACATCGTTACACTTATGACTTAATGTTAATTATTCAAAATATGTGATGACCTAGCTCTACAACAGACGGTTAAGGGGGGACCTACAACCGAAAAGTCTTTGTGTGAAATTTTCAAAACTTTGACACGTCTTTCCTGACCACTTGCTCTTAATTTTTAGGTATTAAAAACAATACCTTTATATGCTTATTTTTACACAGGAGCACGTGCAAAAACGGTGTGAAATGCTCAAAATAGATTATTTTCAGACATTATTGCTCTACCCCAAATATGCGCTAAAAAGAACCAAAAATGTCAAATCACATTCAAAATCCATTTTGTATTTAATTTATGTGATTTGTATACATCTGTAAAATGAAGTCAAGTTCATTGTAAGTCATCTTGCATGATAAATTATAATGGAACACAATGTAAGTATCACCCCGTTATACTTTTTTTTAGAAAATGTTGTAATTCATATTTTTTGAAAGACATGATTCATCTCTTTATTTTAACAAAGAAAAAAGTATACCTTTATGATAAAATAAACGAGAAATACGACGTTTTCTCTTATTTTCGTATTCTTGTGTCATAAATATTGACCTTTCTGCACTAAAAAAAAGGTTAGCCTGCACTGACAAATATCTGAATATAAAAACTATTTTACAAAAATGGAGTATTTTGTTTTGATTTGATTAGAAACAATTTAAACAGATTAATTCTTTTCTTCTTCATTCCAATAATTCTTTTCTCCCCCACCTTTTTTTCCCTTCAACAACCAACACCGATTAGAACCTGGGAATGACTTTATACAATAAAATCAACATGTACTATAAATCAATAAGGAAATAAAGGTACAAGTACATTTCTTATTTTTTTCTTAGTTTTATCCAGAAAATACAATTACATGTAATGGTAAAAATAAAATTAAACATATTCCCCTGAAATTCCTATGAATTATTAACCAAAGAAAGAGAATTTTAATATTAACAAATTCTATAAATCAAATAAAACTGTTATTAATGATAAATTAGTTTAATTTCTTTTTTTAAATTGTGTACGTCATTTATTATTAACATAGTTAAGCCTATATCATAGTTGCAAAAGTCAACAAGTAAAAACAAACGTCGCTATTGTGACGTCACATAACACTGCTTTGACGTAGAAAACTATAGTTAACTACAGCACCAGAATAAATACTATGGAACTTTGATTAGCAATAGTGAAAACTTTGAAACTTTGCAATACCATAGTGAAAACTCTAGAACTTTGATTTACTATGGTGAAAACTTTAAAAACTTGATATACCATAGTAAAAACTCTAGAACTTTGATTTACTATAAAAGAAAAAAAAACTTGATTATGCTCTTCCGCAGAAAAGATTTGGGAGACATAAAGTACACATTCCGCTGAAAATGATACATATATATTTTCATAAATAAGTGAAATAGGCGATATTCATAATATTTTTAAGCATATGATGAGCATACAAAATAGTATTCCTTAGTTGAACAATCTTTTGAAGAGCAAACACGGATCTCCTAAATAAAAAAAAAAAAACAGAGGTGAGAGCATGGGTCATTCAGTAGTGAACGCCCCCTGACAACCGATCACATCTCTGTGTGCTCCTTGTAATAACTGGAAAATAATGGGAAAATCTATTGACAGTTCCGTGTGCATATAATGGCCTAACAATTAAGAAAAAAAGGTCAGTCAGAAATTAACTTTATGATAAATTGTATTTGCTGACAAGCTCATTGTTTCAACCTTAAAAATTACTAAATGATCACTTAAACAAGACTGCTGATATTCTTCTTTCAGCAATTTGTCTGCCAAAAATTTCCTTGCGTTTCTAATCCACTGAGAGACGTAAATCCTGTATGCAGGTGATGAAGGTATTGTGCTGCATAAGTTAGGAAGTTTACGATTGAAAAGTTTTAGCCATCACGCATGTCATATAGCTTGATGAATAAATAATTATCGATGTCTCTTTCAAGTAAAACTTTTAAAATAGAAACAGATGTGTCAGACTCTGTGGTGCCTTTAATTTCAAGCTCACAGGGATATATTGCATCGGCATAAAAATGGAAATAACCATTGTTAATCGAAAATACATCGTCGATATATATAAATGCAGAGTTTAAGATCACAGCAAGTGTTTTCTATTTTTCACGTGCAAAATCTTGGATAAATTCTGAATACTAATTAAGTCTGCTAATAACCAAGCGCAATTGGTACCCATGGGAGTTTTGATATATTGTTGGAAGACCTTGTCCCTGAAAACTACATAGATATTGTTAATCAGAAACTCTAGCATCTTTTAATATTAACTTCAGTGTACTTGTGTGTATACAGTCAGAATGTTTTTTTTTTTTTACAAATTTGTAAATCTGATAAATTGAAAGCCTACAATTCATATCTAGAAAGGGGTGGTGGTGGTGGTGAATGTATGCTAACATCATATTATTCAGCTTCTAACAATGAATAAAATGAAGAATGTTTTATTTATTCCAGATGATCTAATTTCTCTTTTTCAAATAATCAATAATCTAATGTCTTGTTCTACCCCTCTTGCATTTGAGATTTGATACTTTTTTTTTTATAAGTGTAATTTTAAGGGTATATCTTCAATCAATATAGTTATAGGTAAAATTCTTGATTTGAAATCTGTTCATCACAGTTTTGCAGATACCATTCATATGCGTTTAAGTCTTGTTGCTTTGTTTTCTTTTGCGTGGAATTAAAATATCCATTTCTGTAAAAGTAATTATGTAAATGAATGTGTCATAAAATTTATGTTTTAGGTAATATCTAAATATCTTAATATCACACATGTACGCTGTGTGAAAACCAGTAATATAAGATATTAGTATAGCAATGCATGTTCACTAAAAATTTAATATATACATGTGGTCTTTAACCAAGTAAATCCATTAAATGTTTATTTCTCTAATATGATAAAACAAGCAAAAGCTAAAATTGATAATGTCCCTGTAGTATTTCGTTTTTATAATTATTATATTATTATAATAATTGTTAACAAATTGTATGAAGCAATTTTTATGAAAGACAAGGGGCATGTTTACTAGAACTCAAAGCAACCTTTAAGATGTCACAACTTAGATCTACATTTTCATTCTCTTTTCAGAAAACAATCAGGATGTCCTTCTGTTTGTTTAGATAATTAAGAAGTTTTGTTAGTTCAAAAGAAAAGGATTACATGGATTACATATGCACAACCTGGTGAGTATTAGGAGAAGAACAAGGAATGAAACAAGAATGATATTCAGAGAAACTGATATTGAAAATCCTAATGTCTATTTTCCTTTTGAGCTTTCATCTACAACATAAAACAAAATGTGAAGTTCTATAATGTGTATCACATTCTTTTTTCGATATTGCCATTCTTTTTAAATATACGTAGATATAAAGGTTAAGAGTTTTCTGATGCCTCTTTAATTTGATATCCAATATTGTCTGATAATTTGGACTTTTTAAGACAAAAGAGACCTTTTTATGACTATAAGGACACAGTCTTTACAACAACAAAAAAACATACCCTGATAATCACAGAGCAGTCCGTGATATTGATCCTAACATTCATGGGGACAGATTCAATCAAACCTACTACAGATATCTTCGTCAAGACACCTTGACCACTACATCTATGCTAACAATTTACTCCAAAAAAAAAAAACCACCCGAACACTACAATTATTTTCAATTATAATTGGATTTCAAAATGATATAGAGCTCTATTCACCTATTTAAAAAATTTTAACTAATGTTGCTAATGAAAAAATATTCGTTTTTTAAATTTCTCTAAAGATTATTTTAAAAGGTTTCATTTTTTTTTCTAAAGTTTTTCAAAATGATTTCAGAATGCTTTTTGTACCATACTGTTGTGCAGTTTGGAGAATCTTTGAACCCTGGTAAACAGTCACAATGACCATCAGTGGGATTACATATTCCAAAACAGTTCTTTGAGCAGGTACTTTCACACATATATCCAAAAGCTCCGCTTGGACAACCTGAGAATCCAAATTTCTACATTGTACTATAAATTAGTTTATATTAAGTCTATTTGAAGCAAGTGTTTTTAATATCTTAGCTTGGTGATTTTTGTAGCTTTTAGCTTTAAGGATGACGTCTCAACTGCATCAAAACAAAAAAAAGTCAACGCTGTTTGTATGAGATATTTGGAGATAACAAACAATATTCAAGCATCAATGGTGGGATCAAGTGCCATTAGAAAGTGAGCAACCCCTGCCGAAAGGTCACATATTCATGTGGTCCTTGTCACGATCGGAAATAACGGAAAAATCCATTTGGCATCAAACAAAAAGTCAGTCAGTATTTGACTTAATGGAAAATGTGTTTGCTGAACTTACATAATAATGACTTTAAACGAGACTACTGATATTCTTTCTTAAGCACCTTGCTTTATTTTTCAATAACTTACTTCGTTCAAAAAATATTGATACGTAGAGCATATCTAGCGAATCAAATCAAATGAAAGATATAAACCCGTATGCAAGTGATGAAAGTACACTGCTGCATAAGTAAGCCTCTACACCTCTACATGAAAAAGTCTGGTTGTTAGACAACTATTAACGTCTTTCTGGAGAAGAATTTCCAATTATGAAACAGATGTGTATGACTGGTATCTTTTATTTCAAGCTCTCAGGGATATATTTTATTGTAATAAGAATGAAAATAACCCTTGTTAATTGACAATAAGTCATCGATATCATGATTAGTAAATTTTTGATTTAATGGAGATAAGGTAAATTTATCTATTGTCATGTTTTTTCTTCACTAGAGAGAAGCAGTCACGCCCTTATGTAAAACAGGATTTCTAAAAATATTCTTGACAACACTACATAATGCATATTTAAGAAATAAAGAACGTGTATTTCGGGGAACATGACATGGCATGTATAGCGCGCATCATAGAAAAAAAAATGCCAGCGGAGCAATTGCTATTCATAACGCCATATTCACTGCATAACGTTATGTGGTTTATTTCTTAGATAAACCGTATCAGTGATGAATATCTATATAATAAAAGATTCAGAGATAATATAACAAACAACAATCAAGCTCAAACGTTCTGTAAAACAATAGTAATCAGCAGAGCAAACATAAACCTCTGAAACATCAGATATGGGATCAGGTGTCATAGATAAGTGAATCGAGCGATCACACAGGCGCATGCGCTTCTTGTCTTGATTAGGAAATTTTTTAAAAATATTTGTCAACAATTCAGAATGAAAACAACTGTCAACATGCATACGACTATTATGAAAAATGTCAGCAATTGGCTTAAAATGATATCTTTAAGACAGATTGTGTATCTTTTCAATGCCTAAAGAGACATATGACCTTGTCTTGAGATAGTCTAACCAAATATGTCTTACTTTCACATTTCTGCTATACCAAGGGACATTTAAAATTTGTATGTACGTCTTCAGTTTTTTCCTATGCCCTACATGTATGATCCCGATTTCTGTTGATTTTATCAACATAAGAGCTTTCTTTGCCATCTTTCATCAGATTATTTTTAAGATTAATAAGCTCTTTACAACTTATTGAACTGTGACGCATCGTACACATAATGGTCATGTCATAAAATATGACGATGTACGTTAAAATCCGTGACTGCGGGACGGGGGTTAAATGCTAAACTAAATATACAAATACATTGTAATAATAACAACAACAATAATAATAAAACTTTTGAATTGTTTCAGCACATATTTTTCTTAATTCCTTAAGCTTTTATGTCAATTTTAAGAGAGTATCTAACGTCATATTTTTTTAGTTAATTAAATAGCCCAAAGGATCGATTGATTGATTATATAGTGTTTAATGTCCCTCTTGAGTATTTTTACTCATATGGAGACGCCACCACTTGCCGATGGAGAGCTAAAAATTTTTGTCCTATACTCGGCACTCAGGGCCATTGAGCAGGGATGGATCTTTTTCGTGCTACCTACTGCGACACGGGGCCTCGGTTTATACGGTCTCATCCGAAGGACCGGTCGTCACGTCCCACAGTGGGATTCGAACCCGCGACGAAAGGATCAACTCCTTACTTCGCGACTCTAGTGCAGACGCTCTAACCAATGCGCCATGCGACGACAATAGCCCAGAGGAAGTAGAGAATATAAATTTCATTACTTACCTAATCTAAATACATAATGAATTACTGTGAGGCGTAAGAGCATTCCACAAATCCTCATATTATAGGATTCATTTAACAGTTAACGGGGAAGGTTCAATTGTTTTTTTATGAACAGATAATATGATTAGTGAGACAACTTTCCCAGTATTTGAGAAAGATTTATTATTATTTATGATAATGATAACTGTTTTGCTTACATCGCTTTTTTTCAGTTTTGTAATGTCCTTATTCTGTGTACATTTAAAAGAAAACGCCTCATTTTTTTTTTTTTTTTTTTTTTTTTTTTTTTGCAGTCTAAATTTCATTAGTTCATGTTCATATATATCAATAATAACTACCATAGTTACTCAGAAAGATGATTTTCCTGTAAAACATTAGCTTCGCAGCACAGTTAAGGTTACAAAAAAAGGGGGAAGCCTAATTTGTACGGGAAAACTTAACTATGACATCATACAAAACATACGTCATGCAACAATTCTTTAAAATACGAGAAAATGAGGTAGTTTGCTTATTTAACCTGTAGGAAACCATCAAACTACATCAAAACTTACTATAGCATGCTAATTTGTCCTTAGTTAAATCCCACATAAAAAGTTATAAACAAGTCACTGATCGCAATACACTTGTCAATGTGACGTCATGTTGTAAAACGTGACGTAGTTTGTATGCAGTGAGAGGCAAAGAAAGTACTATTTTCTCAACGAAAATTGTATTCTATAATCAAATTAAATATTATTTACAGATATTATATTGGCCATTAACTTGGATTCAATGTTATATTACGTATCTAATAGGGTCTGTAAGTCTCGTTCGCTTTCACTTTCGTTTTGTGACTTCCGGGTACATGAGTCATCATGGTGTATTGTTTTGCGTTTGGTTGTACCCACCGTACTGGCAGTAAACAAGATTGCTCCTTGTTTCGATTTCCACCAGATGAAAAAGAAGAAAAAAATGGATCGAAAGATGTCGGTAAGTGCAGTACAGTTGTGAGTACTTTTGTGGTTATTGATTATTTTAAGTCAAATACGAGGATAACTTACGTCACCT